>NC_073691.1:195596550-195651253 GCF_029784155.1 Uranotaenia lowii | reverse complement strand
TCTTCATTTTCCTCCCCGGTTGTCGACATCCCGAAAAGCAAATACAACCGTGGCTACAAACTGACCTAGCCCGGAAATGTGGTTGGCCGAATGGCTGGCTAAGGCTGGAAGCATGAAAAAATATGTCTTTGACAGAAACATACGATCACACTTAGCTACCGCATTGCAAATATTCATATACTGTACTGTGCCGGTGTTGCTGTTTCTTAGGGTGGACTTTTAGTAGGTTCTAAGTACACAGTCTATCTCTCGCTCTCTGTTAGCCAATTTCTCCATTAGCATACCTGCAGCATTGTTGAATCTAAAGCCCTTAAATTTTAAAGTCTTACGAGAGCTTAAACTTAGCAAATCGATCTCTACTTTGGTTCATTCAAATGGAAAAAAAATCATTTTATTATTGAAAATAAATTTTTGGTGCAAAAAATTGGTTCTTAAATCAAAAGTTGAAAAAAAAACTTCCTATAAATATAATCATTAAACAACTTTTGCAGAAATTGAAATTTTTAAAGGTCGCCATGGAAAGGAAAGTAACACTCCTTGTTGAGTTTGTTACACTATCGTTTCTTTGAAAAAATTAATTTGAAATGTCAAAATTGTAAACGTAGTCAAATTGTCAAAGTTATCAGAATTGTCAAAATTGTCAAAATTGTCAAAATTGTCAAAATTGTCAAAATTGTCAAAATTGTCAAAATTATCAAAATTGTCAAAATTATCAAAATTGTCAAAATTGTCAAAATTGTCAAAATTGTCAAAATTGTCAAAATTGTCAAAATTGTCAAAATTGTCAAAATTGTCAAAATTTTCAAAATTGTCAAAATTGTCAAAATTGTCAAAATTGTCAAAATTGTCAAAATTTTCAAAATTGTCAAAATTGTCAAAATTGTCAAAATTGTCAAAATTGTCAAAATTGTCAAAATTGTCAAAATTGTCAAAATTGTCAAAATTGTCAAAATTGTCAAAATTGTCAAAACTGTCAAAATTGTCAAAATTGTCAAAATTGTCAAAATTGTCAAAATTGTCAAAATTGTCAAAATTGTCAAAATTGTCAAAACTGTCAAAATTGTCAAAATTGTCAAAATTGTCAAAATTGTCAAAATTGTCAAAATTGTCAAAATTGTCAAAACTGTCAAAATTGTCAAAATTGTCAAAATTGTCAAAATTGTCAAAATTGTCAAAATTGTCAAAATTGTCAAAATTGTCAAAATTGTCAAAATTGTCAAAATTGTCAAAATTGTCAAAATTGTCAAAATTGTCAAAATTGTCAAAATTGTCAAAATTGTCAAAATTGTCAAAATTGTCAAAATTGTCAAAATTGTCAAAAATTGTCAAAATTGTCAAAATTGTCAAAATTGTCAAAATTGTCAAAATTGTCAAAATTGTCAAAATTGTCAAAATTGTCAAAATTGTCAAAATTGTCAAAATTGTCAAAATTGTCAAAATTGTCAAAATTGTCAAAATTGTCAAAATTGTCAAAATTGTCAAAATTGTCAAAATTGTCAAAATTGTCAAAATTGTCAAAATTGTCAAAATTGTCAAAATTGTCAAAATTGTCAAAATTGTCAAAATTGTCAAAATTGTCAAAATTGTCAAAATTGTCAAAATTGTCAAAATTGTCAAAATTGTCAAAATTGTCAAAATTGTCAAAATTGTCAAAATTGTCAAAATTGTCAAAATTGTCAAAATTGACAAAATTGTCAAAAATTGTCAAAATTGTCAAAATTGTCAAAATTGTCAAAATTGTCAAAATTGTCAAAATTGTCAAAATTGTCAAAATTGTCAAAATTGTCAAAATTGTCAAAATTGTCAAAATTGTCAAAATTGTCAAAATTGTCAAAATTGTCAAAATTGTCAAAATTGTCAAAATTGTTCAAAATTGTCAAAATTGTCAAAATTGTCAAAATTGTCAAAATTGTCAAAATTGTCAAAATTGTCAAAATTGTCAAAATTGTCAAAATTGTCAAAATTGTCAAAATTGTCAAAATTGTCAAAATTGTCAAAAATTGTCAAAATTGTCAAAATTGTCAAAATTGTCAAAATTGTCAAAATTGTCAAAATTGTCAAAATTGTCAAAATTGTCAAAATTGTCAAAATTGTCAAAATTGTCAAAATTGTCAAAATTGTCAAAATTGTCAAAATTGTCAAAATTGTCAAAATTGTCAAAATTGTCAAAATTGTCAAAATTGTCAAAATTGTCAAAATTGTCAAAATTGTCAAAATTGTCAAAATTGTCAAAATTGTCAAAATTGTCAAAATTGTCAAAATTGTCAAAATTGTCAAAATTATCAAAATTAGTCAAAATTGTCCAAATTGTCCAAATTGTCAAAATTGTCAAAATTGTCAAAATTGTCAAAATTGTCAAAATTGTCAAAATTGTCAAAATTGTCAAAATTGTCAAAATGTCAAAATTGTCAAAATTGTCAAAATTGTCAAAATTGTCAAAATTGTCAAAATGTCAAAATTGTCAAAATTGTCAAAATTGTCAAAATTGTCAAAATTGTCAAAATTGTCAAAATTGTCAAAATTGTCAAAATTGTCAAAATTGTCAAAATTGTCAAAATTGTCAAAATTGTCAAAATTGTCAAAATTGTCAAAATTGTCAAAATTGTCAAAATTGTCAAAATTGTCAAAATTGTCAAAATTGTCAAAATTGTCAAAATTGTCAAAATTGTCAAAATTGTCAAATTTGTCAAAATTGTCAAAATTGTCAAAATTGTCAAAATTGTCAAAATTGTCAAAATTGTCAAAATTGTCAAAATTGTCAAAATTGTCAAAATTGTCAAAATTGTCAAAATTGTCAAAATTGTCAAAATTGTCAAAATTGTCAAAATTGTCAAAATTGTCAAAATTGTCAAAATTGTCAAAATTGTCAAAATTGTCAAAATTGTCAAAATTGTCAAAATTGTCAAAATTGTCAAAATTGTCAAAATTGTCAAAATTGTCAAAATTGTCGAAAATTGTCAAAATTGTCAAAATTGTCAAAATTGTCAAAATTGTCAAAATTGTCAAAATTGTCAAAATTGTCAAAATTGTCAAAATTGTCAAAATTGTCAAAATTGTCAAAATTGTCAAAATTGTCAAAATCGTCAAAATTGTCAAAATTGTCAAAATTGTCAAAATTGTCAAAATTGTCAAAATTGTCAAAATTGTCAAAATTGTCAAAATTGTCAAAATTGTCAAAATTGTCAAAATTGTCAAAATTGTCAAAATTGTCAAAATTGTCAAAATTGTCAAAATTGTCAAAATTGTCAAAATTGTCAAAATTGTCAAAATTGTCAAAATTGTCAAAATTGTCAAAATTGTCAAAATTGTCAAAATTGTCAAAATTGTCAAAATTGTCAAAATTGTCAAAATTGTCAAAATTGTCAAAATTGTCAAAATTGTCAAAATTGTCAAAATTGTCAAAATTGTCAAAATTGTCAAAATTGTCAAATCTGTCAAAATTGCCAAAATTGTCAAAATTGTCAAAATTGTCAAAATTGTCAAAATTGTCAAAATTGTCAAAATTGTCAAAATTGTCAAAATTGTCAAAATTGTCAAAATTGTCAAAATTGTCAAAATTGTCAAAATTGTCAAAATTGTCAAAATTGTCAAAATTGTCAAAATTGTCAAAATTGTCAAAATTGTCAAAATTGTCAAAATTGTCAAAATTGTCAAAATTGTCAAAATTGTCAAAATTGTCAAAATTGTCAAAATTGTCAAAATTGTCAAAATTGTCAAAATTGTCAAAATTGTCAAAATTGTCAAAATTGTCAAAATTGTCAAAATTGTCAGAATTGTCAAAATTGTCAAAATTGTCAAAATTGTCAAAATTGTCAAAATTGTCAAAATTGTCAAAATTGTCAAAATTGTCAAAATTGTCAAAATTGTCAAAATTGTCAAAATTGTCAAAATTGTCAAAATTGTCAAAATTGTCAAAATTGTCAAAATTGTCAAAATTGTCAAAATTGTCAAAATTGTCAAAATTGTCAAAATTGTCAAAATTGTCAAAATTGTCAAAATTGTCAAAATTGTCAAAATTGTCAAAATTGTCAAAATTGTCAAAATTGTCAAAATTGTCAAAATTGTCAAAATTGTCAAAATTGTCAAAATTGTCAAAATTGTCAAAATTGTCAAAATTGTCAAAATTGTCAAAATTGTCAAAATTGTCAAAATTGTCAAAATTGTCAAAATTGTCAAAATTGTCAAAATTGTCAAATTGTCAAAATTGTCAAAATTGTCAAAATTGTCAGAATTGTCAGAATTGTCAAAATTGTCAAAATTGTCAAAATTGTCAAAATTGTCAAAATTGTCAAAATTGTCAAAATTGTCAAAATTGTCAAAATTGTCAAAATTGTCAAAATTGTCAAAATTGTCAAAATTGTCAAAATTGTCAAAATTGTCAAAATTGTCAAAATTGTCAAAATTGTCAAAATTGTCAAAATTGTCAAAATTGTCAAAATTGTCAAAATTGTCAAAATTGTCAAAATTGTCAAAATTGTCAAAATTGTCAAAATTGTCAAAATTGTCAAAATTGTCAAAATTGTCAAAATTGTCAAAATTGTCAAAATTGTCAAAATTGTCAAAATTGTCAAAATTGTCAAAATTGTCAAAATTGTCAAAATTGTCAAAATTGTCAAAATTGTCAAAATTGTCAAAATTTTCAAAATTGTCAAAATTGTCAAAATTGTCAAAATTGTCAAAATTGTCAAAATTGTCAAAATTGTCAAAATTGTCAAAATTGTCAAAATTGTCATAATTGTCAAAATTTTCGAAATTTTCTCGCTTAAAAAACAGTTGAAATAAAATCTTCCTTCATTGATCAAATTTATATTTATTATTTCTTTTTTTAGATTCCGGACAGCCAAGAATTGTTGCTTTACTCGACATCTGATCGAAAATCGATCTCACTTGTTCTTAAAAATTCTTGAATTAAAAGTCTGATGACTCTCGTTGATTCTGAATAAATTAAAGAAAATTCGTTTTCACACTTTTCAATTCTTTGAATCAACAAACAAATCAATGTAGATCCTTTACAATGAAAATCATTTTTGGCTGACAACTTTTCGCCGCTTTCGCCGAAGCCATTTTCTCGCTTTTGCTCTGTGAAAGCGCGCGCTGGACGTTATGAATATTTTACCATTGCATTTGCAAACAGATCGTAAAGTGCAGTGGGTAATCGTTACGAGGCACAGTATGTTTGTAGGTCAAAAAGCCATTAGGGGGGTTCAATTTCAATTTTTCTCTGTTTTTAAAAAAAGTTAAATTCACTTAGACAGGCAGTCACTATTTTTTATGAACGGATTTTTAAAAAAATCTGTTTCCATAAGCTTACAAAACCTTTTTAAAGGCTTGACAGACCCTAGCGAAAAAGATGGGGCTGATGAGGATTGTTCAAACGAGTTCCAGCCAATCGTTGCCTCCGTTTGGCGCCACCAGAATCAGATCAAACAAGAGGGGCAGAACCTCGACGACGACGTCATTCGAAGCTCAATGCAGTAAAACTGCTCTGAAAATGCAGTACAGTGATATCCGGTGGCCCTGAAGGTCTCGGGTTAACTTTGAACTTACAAAATTCATTTGGTTAGATTGTCCCATTTAGTCCGGTTGCCGTTTAGCATTTATGAAAGATTTTATCCAAATAAATATTTTCTTGAATTTATTTGAGATCTTCTTTTTTTGAAAACATAACCTTTCCCAAAGAATCATACCTTATACAAAACAGAAGTAAGAGCTTGAAAGTGGATTTCTTTTAAAGAAAAAACGTTCGAGAATGAATGTGAAACAACTTTAAAATAAAGGGAAAAATTCACCATTAAAGAAACCGAACGACACCCACTGCACCAGTAAATAAAGTGCCATAATAAGCTACCTTTAGTGGCGCCAATGAAGGAAAGCAAAAACCTGACTTTGGCTTTGGAGTTTTTTTTGCAGCTTTCCTTCATTCGAACGCCTTGTTTGTCTTCACAGGGCAAGTTGAGTGAGAGTTTGCTTCAAGTAGCAAGGAACATGAAATGAAACCCCCAAACCGCATCACCATCAACGTGTGTGGGAGTGAGGAAAAATCTGGATGCAAAAAAAAAATAAAACTCCAAAGGGTTTTTACTTTAACACGACGACTACAACGACGCGTCTCGACGCCTCTTGCCTCCGCTCAAATGGGTGGGTGGTGGCTTGTTAGAGATGCCAATGTTGATACTTGTCGGATGCTGGGAAAACAGCTTCGAAAGAAAGTGCTGGACATGTTGCCATACCTCTGCTGGGGCGCAGAATTGGTTTTTTTAACTCGATCTTTTTCTTTTTTTTTATTGAACCCAATGCACTCTGGTTAGTTTTTTCCTCCCTCTGTTGGAAAATTTTCCATCAACTGGGAAAAAGTGAGGTGAAGTGAGCTACAAATTGCTTTAATAGATCACGTCACATGAAGGAAAATTTCTTTTCGAGCTCGCATTAACGTAACATGGGTTTTTTTTAATGGAAAGGTAGGATTTAAACATGATGTCTTTAAAAATCTGTTACTACAATTTGCTTGAAATATTGATTACTTTTCATCAAATATTGGTTTTTAATTTTGACAATTTTGACAATTTTGACAATTTTGACAATTTTGACAATTTTGACAATTTTGACAATTTTGACAATTTTGACAATTTCGACAGTTTTGACAATTTTGACAATTTTGACAATTTTGACAAATTTTGACAATTTTGACAATTTTAACAATTTTTAACAAGGAAATAACAATAATTTCTCCACGAAAATGCTTCTCTTGCATGGAATTAGTTCTTAATTCGTTCAAAATTTCTTAGCATTTTGGAATAACATGTAATCAGAATCTTCAAATAAAAACGGCGAGTTTTGAAATTTTTCAAAAAATTTATGATGAGAATAATAAAATGGAATCTAGTATCCCCATTCTCCCTTACAGGTTTAATATTGATTGGCATATCTGATATAAAAAGATTGTTAAATAACATGAGAAAACACATTTTTAGGACTTATGTTTCAATTACTGTTTTTCGAAGATTTTGACGTTCCAAATTCGACCCATCAGATTTCTTCATCTGCTTATTTTTTCTATTAGCTCTTGGTTTTGTAATATGGCGGGTGGACATTTTCAAATTGATCGATTTGGAGTGAAATCGATCATGGAAAACTAATGAACTAACAAATCCACATAAAAAACAATAACAGATTTTAAATTAATTTATTATCCTGCACTCAATCAAGGATTCAGATTTTGCCCAGATATTCTCGATTAATAAACTCAACGCTTAAAAAGGGGCATATCAACAATTTTTATAAATTTAGTTAGATTACATAACTAAATATTATACTTTACATCTCCGAAGAAAATCGTTGAGTATTTGAAATTTAAGATTTTGATTCATTTAAGAAATTTTTGAAGACTGTAAAACTATTTGACTTATACTTTAAGAAATATCTTAGATTCAATTTGGTTTGAAACCTCTGGAAAATCGCAATTTTCGGGAAAAATGATCATTCATTTTAAACCTTAAATTAAAAAATCTCGAGTGTCAAGTGTCAAAGTCTATCGGAATTAAGGGAATTGTTCTCCCATGTGACCATCATCATTCTCGTAGTGTATTTCTATTCCCATCATTTCATCTAACGGGAGTTGGACTCAAATTTTGACATTTATAACTAACACAGTTGGATTCATTTCTCCACAAAGAAGTTTTGCTGACTGAATGGTTGTGTCAAGACTCATCTCTGGGTCACAGTTTAAATGTGAATTTTCAATTGTATTCCAAAATTATCTCGAAAAAAGAGCTGATAGAAAAAAAAAATACCCAAGGTTTTTTTTACGCCGTATGATTTCCGTCGTTAACGTATGGAACTTGGAATATTTTCGCTCAAAAAACGTGTTGTTTCGCGAGAGAAGAAGAATGTATAGAAGAATCATATCCATGGCAAAAGAATCGCGTAAAAAGAAGCCGAGTTAGAAAAACTGAGCAACATCAAACCGCGTAAAAAAGGCCTTAGTGTAATTGCATATTTGTTATTAGCGTCTTAAATTTGTCAAAATTATCTCTTAAATTCCTTGGATCTCGGAAAAAATTAAATTTTGTTGCCATGAGGGATGAGACATGAGACATGAGACATGAGACATGAGACATGAGACATAAGACATGAGACATGAGATATGGAACCTCAGGACCCAGGTTTCAGGCCTAAAGTCTCAGGTCTCGAGTCTCAGGTCGCAGGTCTCATGTCTCAGGTCTCATGGCTCAGGTTTCAGTTCTCAGGTCTCATAGTTTATATCTCAGATCTCAGGTCTCGAGTGTCATGTCTCAAGTCTCATGTTTCAGTTCTCAATTCTTATAGTTCATGTCTCAGGTCTCAGACTCCAGGTCTCCGATCCCAGGTCTCAGATATCAGGTCTCGAGTTTCAAGTCTCGAGTGTCAGATCTCAAGGCTCAGGTCTCAGATCTCTTGTCTTATGTCGTATGCTTCATGTTTCAAGACCATTATCTCAGGTCTCACCTTTCAAGCCCTAAAGCAGATTTTACATCGATAGAAAAACTGAGATTTTTTTGCAAAAGAAAAACGTTCTAATTGCCGAAAACCGTGAAGAAGAAGCCGCGTAAATGAAAGACCTTGTAAAAAAAAACTTAGTAAACATTTCAAAATTCAACCGAAAATCTATAAAACAAAAATATTGATTGTATCGAAGCCATCGAAAGTTTCACTTTAATTCAACCACGGCTTTGATTCAGTAAAAATATTCAACTAAGTAGGCTGACAACACTTATTAAAGGAAGGTTGCCAGATTGCCCGGTTTATCCGGGTTTGCCCGGGAATTTATTACAAAATTTGGCAAGAGTCCGGTCCAGCCCGTTTGCTTGGATTTCATTGAAAAAAGCCCGGATTTAACCACTTTATTCACTTTATTTGCCAAAACGAACGAAAAAAAAAACAAATGGTTTTGTTAATTTTTTCATTTTTTCGTCTTAAACGAAATTTTATGAGAAATTAAAAAAAAAAAATATCATGAAAAGTATTCTTAAAGCCTTAAATGCGATTTTAAAAATGTTGATGGACAATTTTTTTCAAGTTTTTTTTATCTTGAGTAATTTTTGAATTCTCACCAAATTTTCCCGGATTTTTGGTCGGCAATTTGGAATCAAATGCCCGGATTTTGCCAGGTTTTTAGATAAAATAGCCTGGATTTGTTCGGTCCGGGTACGAGCTGAAAAAATTCGAGCAACCTTATATAAGACAGCATGGATTGCCTTAAGATTTTCTTTTTGAAACAAAATACACTTTGTTTAAAAAAGTATAATTTGAAATGAAATAAGTTTTCCAATTTTAACGAACATACCATTTACATATTTTCCGCTTTGTTATCTTCTTTCAATTTACAAGAAATGCGTGAATTTCTGAATATCAAAACTCTAAATATGCAAATTTTTACAAGTACTTTCTAATCCATTTATGTGATTTGGTATATTTTATGTTAATTGATTTATGAGTCAAACAAGAATTATTCAAATAAAAATTGATACAGTAACAAAGTTTGGGAACATATTTAAAAAATGGATTTTTAATTTTATAAAAATTCACAGGTTATTGGAGTTTTGGTAAATTTCGAAATGAAACTAAACAAATATAAACTTCTTAAAAATCTTATAGTTGATTCCACGTTTCAACTTTTGAGAAGTGTATTGATGCTAAAATTCAACACTTCAAAGTCTTGTGCAGTTTTACACGGATTTCTACCGTTTTTTAATCTTGATCTTTTCCCACCTTAATTTGGGATCATTTTAAAAGCGTTTTCTGAGTGTTTTTTACAATTTGGACCCAAAATTTGAGATCGTGATTTAAAATGCCAGGAAAAAAAATCAAAAACATTAAAACGCGCTCGACGAATTTAAACATCAAAGCGTGAGCAAAATGTTGTTAAATTAAAGACGCCCAGCCTCTCGTCATCGAAAGGAAAACTCTAAGCACAGAGAGCAAAAGTTTTTTCCGGGTTTGTTTTTGCCAAGGGAACAACTAAGATATTTTATAACACACAATATTTCCGACTGTTTTATTGCGACTGGTGCCGATACTTTTTATTCCTGGGGTGGACTGGGGTCGATGCGGAAAATTTGTTCCAGTGAAGTGGTTGGTTTTTTTTTTGCCCTAACAAACCTAACAGTTAGAAGACAAGTTTGTGTTATTTTTCGGGTGAGATTTTCCGGGATTGGTGTTGGTTTCTTTTATCCTTTACTGGGAGCAGCAAATTCAGGTTCAGTCCCATTTCAATTTCCGGGGCAATAAAATTTGTTTTTCAAAGTTTTTAAGTCTCGAAATTGACCGCAACCTGCCTTCATTTGACTCCAATTCAATTGATTGTTATTTATAGGGGTCTATTTCCGAGATTTCTTTGAGGGAAAAACCAAAAAATTCAAGCTTTAAATTTATCATTTTTTCTGATGAAAGCGTATGCCTTTAAAATATTCATAACGCTACAACGAGTCTCCTGATCATAATTTTCCATCATAAATCTTAATTTAAGGCTGAATTTGCAATGCATCGCACCGCCATTCTTTTCGTCCGCGAAGCTTAAAGCTCATTTCCAAAATGGCTCAGGCAGGGTAACATCTGTGACGACGTCCTGGCGTTGTAGTTACTCATGGCCCACGATTCGAGTCCACTCGAGCGCACCGCAAAAATCAGACCATGAGGTTGTTTGAGGTTATGTATACGTATGTGGGTAGTTTTGGGGTGCAGTTATAATGTCACCGCAAACATTTTCCCCTGCAAAGTTTCAACCACCCGATGCGATATGGTATCGAGAGCCCCGGTTAAGTAAAATGGTCGAAGAAAGGGGAAAGTTGGACCTGGTTGGGTGAACTCATGCATATTTTCGAGTACTTTCCTCGAATCCCCCTTTTCCTCTTGAATCCTTTGCTTGTCTGCAGTTGAATCAAGCGCTGCTTCTAGTCGTCTAGGTGGCTCCAATCGGTCCAGGGAAATGTTCCACTTGGCCCCGTCTGTACTTCCATACCTACCTTCTAGTTTTCCAGCTTTTTCTCACTTATTTATGAAGGTAAAAGTTTCCATATGGCTAAACCGTAGTCGACGATAACGATAGGACGATATGGGACCCGGAATGTTGACGGCTGAATGTTTTAGTTTTCAGTTGCCACCCTATCCTGAAAATGAATACAAATAGAAAAAAAAGACCTCAACCAGTCCAAGGTCCAATTGCAATTGCACCAACTCTGACTTTAATATCTGAAGGCAAGCAGATCGACAGAAGGAGCATAACTACAATTACTGCCATCAAATTGGTGGAATAACTTTTTCTCTGATTTGGCAAGCGAACAAAAACCACCACTTATAAACTAACAGCAGCTAGTCAGTTCAACAACTGACATAAAAAGTAATGGCTTCTTCCCACAAATAAGTGGTGAAGTAGGTGGTAGGGGGTAGCAATTATTTTGCTCTCACCCAATTTCTCATCGTCTCCGGGTCGCTTGTCTCCAAGAACAACCGGGCGGAAACAATTACCTTTCAACGATAATTAACAGGGTCAGGCCCATTCACAACTTCATAATGGGAACAACACACTCAATGATTATTACGTTGCGCGAACAGGAAGGATACACCTGTCCCCTGGAACGGATCTCTGTACAGCAACAAAGTTACACAAACCTGGAAAGTGGGAGTAGAGACTCCCAGACAGGGGTTACACTGTTCTTATGTGTCATCGGCCTTTCAGGGAAGGGTTGCCGTTTAATATTTCCATAAATTCTCCATCTCATCTCATAGGATTTCCAACAGTTGTTGATCCTCAATAATTAACATCTAAAGCATGGGTGAACACAATTTTTAGCAAAACTGCCCTATTTTTTAAGCAATCGGACAGCAAAAACTGAATTTTTCGATAAAAATTCCACATCATGAATCCGGCTGTGGGCTCTTTAAACCTCTAGAACCCAAATTTTTAATTCGCTTAAAAATTCGCAGTAGCCAAGTGTTATGATTACAAACTACTTTTGTTCTACAAAAAACTTTATAGATGTACAATATTTTTTTAATTTTTTTCCATAAATTGCATAATTACAGGGGCTAAGAAACTTGATTTTAAGTTCTTCATCGGATGTAGTTTATACACACTTCATCCATTTTTTTTCTTCTAAATTTTGAGATATAGAAAGGTTGACCTAAAGCTATATTTCTAAGTAGTTTTGGTTAAAATAGGCTAAATAACTAGAATATTTCAACTTATATGGAAAGTAAATGTTGTTTTCGAATTGTTGTCGTACTTTTCCAACCCCGTCTTTAGTCGGGGTTTATGTTTCATCTCTCCTTCCTAACTTAGAAAAAAATTTTCGTAAAAAATCGATTCAGGATGGCGGTAACTCCTTAACCTAACTGTCAATCTTTTTTTTAAGATCAAAAATTGTTCCGAAGAAATTTTGTTACCTTGTTTTAAGAGGTTTTATGCGTGTAAAATTTCAAATTTATCGTGCGATCGTTGAACAAAGTGTGAAGAATTGCATTTAGTGAAGTGTTTAGAAAAATAACTTGATATTTTTGAAGAAAATTGTGTTTTTGATGTAATTTATCGGCCTAGCGGTGAAAAGTGATGTAATTTTTGGTAGGGACATCTAAAGATTAAGTTTTTATATAGGTGGATAGGAGGTTAGATGAAAATGAAAGATGTTGTTTCCTCTAACCTCCTATCCACCTATATAAAAACTTCATAATCTTTAGATGTCCCTACTAAAAAGGACATCACTTTTCACCGCTAGGCCGATAAATTACATCTACAAATATAAATTACGGTGATTAATCTTTCATAAAATTGTGTTTTTAGTTCGTGCGATTTGCTATTAAGATGACGTGGTATTGACAGGTTTCAGATCTTAGCGAAAAAATAGTTTTGAAAACCCAGTAGAGATTGCGCTTTACCGGATCGAATCATGGCTAGCGTTAGCGTTGTGGTTAAGGTTTTGCTATAGAAGCGAGACAGCAACTCTATGACGAGTACACTGATGGAATAATCTTCACAATCCTCACAAAGACCAGCAAGCTAAGTATCGCTTTCCCTTTTTCGATTACCGAAATTGGAGACTTTGTACTAGTTTAAATCAGATTAATCAAAACTAAATTCATTAATTTACTAAATTATCAACTAAATTTCGATCCTGGTTTCAAAATACATAAACATTTGATTTCGAAGTTCTCAGATCAGCGAAAATAACAGAAGATGGCACTGAGAAGTTTCTGAAAAGTGCCATGACTAGCATTAGCGTTACTTTGTTACGTTATTCTACTCCATTCTAAAATTAGTATATCTTCGGGTGTTTTTCAAGCTGATAAATAAGATAATCAGACAAAATTTAGAAAAGTTTTCAACTTTTTTTCCAATATTGCTGAAACAAAGTCCCAAACTTTAAAATCAGATGATCTATTATAACTTCAGAGCAGGTTCCTGAATTTAACGGTGGCAGCTACCGTCTTAATAAAAATATTTATTCATATGAAAAATAATCTCAAAGAAAGCTTTCTGTAAGACAGGGAATTCTTGGATTATAAATGTCACTGGAGGTAACTATAGATTTAGCAGTGCTACAACTCCATTTTCATCATTAATATTTATACAAAACTGCTATGCTAATATGAACACTCCTTTACCGAACAACTGAAACAATATTTCAAATTTTCTCTAGCTAATTCTATAGGTAAGTAGGTTATTTTTGAAATTTATTAAGCGTCAGTGTATGTGAACTGATTCAACTATTATCATATAACAAGACATCAATTTATAATAAGTGCACATCTTCACTACCTTGATGAGATAAAATTATTTTTTAATAAGAGTATTGTGGCTAAGGCAAAGAGGAAAAAGTGAGATCTACAGTTTTTATTTTATGATTACTAAATCGGGATATTCCAGAAAATGGGTTTTTTTTTATTTTGAGCCAATAATTTTTATGTTTGAGGTAATCTAGGAATTGATATGCAACACTCAGGAGTAACAGAGACCGCATGAATAAGCAAACAAGTTAAAGATTCCAGATGAAAAAAATGAGTAACAAATTGTGCAGAATACGTGTCATTTAGGCGTTTTATGGTCGGTAAGGCTATCATTTAGTATCCGGGCACTTTATTTCGGTGATAGCTACGTTACTAGAGCTCGGATATGCAAAACTTTAGCAGCGTTGTGTTGGTTATGAAAAGGACTATCTTGCCTGTTTTTGCCAGATTTTTAAGTCAATGCGTGTTTGAGATATTTACTATGCAAAAAGACATGGTAAAAATAATTTTGCACAAATTTGCGCCTTTTGCGCATTTTTTACCTCAGAAACTCTTCATTTTCGACTTGAAAACTCATAAACTGTTGATTTTTTTCTGATTCTTTTTGGACCGAATGGTTAAGAAGTATAAGGAGCCACTCTAGAATCCACACGAAGTTCACATCAAGCATCGGAATGGAACCCTTGATCTTAAATATGGTAAAAAGTCTATGGTTATTGGGGATAACTGAATGCAGACCCCCTAAAATAATGCAATTAATCCATTTCCGTCAGTCAAAAAGTGTTTTCCGACTAGTAGACACCTAGT
Source organism: Uranotaenia lowii (assembly GCF_029784155.1). Taxonomy (NCBI): domain Eukaryota; kingdom Metazoa; phylum Arthropoda; class Insecta; order Diptera; family Culicidae; genus Uranotaenia; species Uranotaenia lowii. Next base: position 195,636,688 of record NC_073691.1, on the reverse strand, counting down.
AAATAACTAATATTGAACAGTTCCTTAGATTGCAACATGTGCAACCGGTTTTTACGCAATGTGACAGATGTGTCCTGATGGACGAAGAAATTTATGTAAAAACCGGATTTAAGAGATCAAATTTTTCGAGATGCCTACTAATGAAAAGGTTCCAACATGATTCCAATTGCTTTTTCCAGGTGAGTTTGTGTAAAATATCATGATTTTGCAAAGGTTTTACTTCTGTGGTAAAAATAATATAACAATACATGACTGACACAAGTGTGCAAAGATAAAAAAGTGATTTTATGAAAAGATAGGATTATTTCTTGAAATCATTGATAAATATATTTTTTTTATATTTTTATATTAAATGTCATATTAACACCTTCATTTCCTGCATAGAAAGTTTTTCGATCAAATGAATAGTTTTTAAAATACAATCGTCTGTAACTGCCCGGATACTAAATGATCATAGCCTTAGTAAGGGAAAGCTTTGAAGATTGCAAAAAAAGCTATAGGCCAGTCATCTCAATTCATTTAATACAAAGTTACACAGGATAATTGATTGAGATTCCTTTAAAATTTCAACTTCATCAAATAATTCACAATTTTGAATTCCTTAGCTTTCTTAGTTTAGTTAGAAACTAGATTATCAACTCTTGAAGATTTGTTTTAATTGTGAGATATGACGCATAATTGCTTCTATGCTTACATGATAAAGTTTTAGTTTTAATTCGATTATGAGGTAGATTTATATGAATGGTAAAATACTGCCTTGATGAGTAAATTTAACATACGATAAGATGTTTCAACCTATTTTACCAAAATCAAAATGTTATTGATTTCTATCTTTCATTTATTTTTCCGTCCATCGAGAAGAAATGATTTTATATTATCGAGATAAATGATGTCACAGTTATCAAAATTATTTAGCCTTAAGAAAATTATCTTTTTTCAAAATCAACAAAAATAATACATCTGTACAAGGAATAAAAGAAGTTGTTTCATAATTGATGAAGATTAATACAGTAATGGTTGTATTATTCTGTAAAGGGTTTTTTGTACTTTTTGGAAAAAATCTATCACTTATTAGAAACATAAGATTGATTAATTGCAAAACGTTATTCATTATGATTTACCAAAATAAAAATTGTTTTCCATTTATTCAAACATCTATTTTATGTTTAGTAAGAAATATTTCAAAATATTAAAAATGCGTTAGATAAAAAAAGTGCTACAGGAAAAGAAAGCATTGGTTGAATAAGGTTAAAATATAAGGGATAAAAAGCAGGAAAACAAATGTTCATTTTTTTTATTGATTATTCGTTGAAAATAGCATACAAACATAATACATATACACTATTCAAATATATCGTTACTTCAGAAACCAGCAAAAGTGTAGGATAAAAATTACAGTTTATTCAGATCTTTACCCTTGTCAGAAGTGTCTCCTGATCATATCCTTTCACGCCATTCCAGAAAAAAAATATTTGCTAGGATGCAGAGGTGACCTCGGTCCTAAAGCACGAAATTATTCTTTCAATCCTTTTTCTCTTTTCCGAACTATCTATCGACTACTAGGACGTGGCCGGCGCCGTTTTTGATGAATAAAGAGAGAGCTTTCGAGCACGATTATAGTTTAAAACAAATTCGAACACGATTATAGTTTAAAGCTTCTAATGTACCGGGATGTTTCAATATTCGCCTAATTTACTCATATAAGTTTATAAGTAATTGTTTCTGTTTTTTACTTAAAGTATCAGGAAATTGGGAATTAAACTGAGCAATTATTTTCAAGCTGTTGACAGATAGTATATTTGAAAATATCATCATGCTGTTGCTTAATATTCTATTAGACTAATAGACATTCATAAGTGAGAACTGCCATTTGTGTGTCGTCCGGATAGGAAGTACTCTCTCATCAAATCTTTAAGAAGACAGGTTCCCGTGTCAAACATATCCAGCAGCACCGATTGTACTTGAGCTTCCGACCACATAATTTGTCATGAAACGATAGCTGTTCAAACTTTCTTTCATTGCTGACAATTTTTAATCGGAAATGAGGTTCTGTATCATTAGAAACAACAGGCAGTGTGTGATTTCTATCCGTAACAGTTCCTTCCAAAAAAATTAATTGGAAATGAGCTCTTTGAGGATAATCATATCGGAAAATCTTCACACCTTTTCCTTTGGATGGTTTCAAATGTTTCTTTCTTTTTCGTTCTTGTCGGTGTCCTTGGACGAAATTGCCCTGGAAAGAAAAATAGAAAATGAAACTTGCTGAATGGTTTTGCTAATTTTTTTTGAAAAGATTGATCATACTCACCAGAAAAACATATCTTCCTGAGCCTTGCAAACCTACACCAACTTTTTGATACGTTCAGCAAATCAAATGTCAATTTGGATAAACATTGACTACTTGATATTACACAAAAAAAAACTTTCTCGCATCGCGTACGTAGAAAAAATGTAATATCAAAACGATGATCCAAGAAAATACATCGGTTTGCTTACATCTTCATAAATGACATCGGGCAGCTTTACATTTTTTTTTGCTGTGTTAAACATAATATAGCCCCCAGGACATAAGATTTTTGAATCTAAGACACCCCTACAAATGTGCAAACATTTTTCCCCTTCAATGTACATACAGACCCCACAGGCGGATGCATGATGAAAAATTTTCGTGGTTAAATTCAATTTCCACATTCCGCAAGCTTCAACATAAGGCTATGTTGGCAAATCTTGACCACCAATGATCTAAAGGGTGTCCCACAACAAATTGCATCACAAAAAACGCTGTAAAAATTCCTTTCCTACCGATTCTTTTCTAACTATCTGACTATAAACTTTAAACCATTTGTGATCTTTTCGTTTATTTACTTGATTCCAGTTCAAATCCTTATTCGTATGTGTAGGAATGAGATGAAGGAGATACAGAAAATACATGAAATTTTATAAAAATAAAAAAAAATAATGGTTGTGTTCGGCAACACTGAAGATAAATAAAATAAATGTTATATTAACGTTTGCTATTTTGGTTACACTATGCAAAAAAAAACAAAGTCATTGATCTATTTTTGTAAGTGACAGACGTGTCTGAATAAATCTCTGAATTGAGATTCATAAAAATTGTAAAATCACGACAATGTTTGTTATGATATTGCTTTTTGGTGGAAAAAATGGAATGGCTTTGGAAACGCAGATTTTTTAAACGGTTGCTGCTGATTGCATGTTTTAGACTGGTCATCCGGTTGAAAAAAAAACGGAATTGACTAAGGAAGTATCAAGGTCTTTTGATACACTAGGTTCTCTGACTTTCACAGTAAGTAGGCGAGGAGTGAGCGGGGCTCTCAATGAGTTTGTTTATTTTTTGCTCAGCTTTTCGGTGGTTTGTTGGTAAACAAACTTCATGAGTTCCGTATAGTTGCATAGCCTACATAGCCAAAATGGCTGAATCGGGAATTCGATATTCGGTAACACCTCCTGAATATATACACACCTTGGGAAGTATGTACATATTTTTTAGGCTGCTGTTGCTGATTGTTTGTTTTGATTTGGCCTTCTGGTGGAAATAGACAGAATTGGCTTAGGAAACGCAGATTTTTAAGGCTGTTTCTTCTGATTTCATAATTTGATTTGGATTTTTAAGGCTACTGCTGCAGATTGTTTGTTTTGAATTGGCCTTTTGGTAAAGAAAGCTGTTTCTCAGAATACAATCGAATAATTCCAGCTCTCGTAAAGAGAGACAAAGTGACAAGAAAAGCACACTTTGTGAAAGCTGTTGCTAAGAATGTTTTTGGATTATTCCGGCCCTGGTAATCAAAAACAGAGCGACAGGGAAAGTACAGATTGGGAACGCTTTTGCGAAGGATATTTTCGGATTAGAAAAGCTTTTGCAGACAATGGAATGTAGAATTTAAATGAGGGACATTTGAATTATAAAATTTTTTTTTTAGTAAAACAAAAGTCTGTAAATAAAGGATTTTATTGAGAATAGAGTTGAGAAGGATTGTAGAGAGAGATGAGTAGAAGGATATGCAATAAACAAATAAAATTTGTAGGATGGAGAAAAAAGATGTGGAATATGGAATAAAAACTAAAGATATTTGGTAAATAATTTTTTTTAAGGAACAAAAGATGCGTTAAAAGTTTAAATTGAGAATAGAGGAGAGAAGGAGTGTAGGGATGGGATGAAGGATATGCAGGATGTGAATCAAATTTGACTCGGAAACACTGAAGATAAATAAAATAAATGTCTATGGTAACGTTTGTAATTTTGGAAATCGTTGAATCACGACAGTTATTCGAGGATTTGGCCCAACTTTACTCAAAAGATTTTGCGCAACATATGAAAAAATGTTTCATTTATCCGAAAACGAACTTTTGCGTCATTTCTTCCTCCAAATTGATCTCTTTTTGATGCTCACTTAGTGCCTGGTTAATGTTGCTTTATTTCTTGTTCTTGTATACAAAAGTGACCTTTTTGGCTTCATATCACTTCGGGCACGAGAACAAAAAATTTTAGAAGTTTTTTTTTGCAATTTTTCAACTTTTCTCGTAAGGAGTTACAGCATCTAAAAGCAAAAAAAAAATCACCTGTCATCTGTTCTAATCATGTATATTGGTATTTATATTCATCACACAACTAAAAGTTACCTGATTCAACATTTTTTCTGTAATTTGAACCTAAGAATGTCGAGGCAGGGCGAAGCGCTCCTTTTCCGTTTATCTATAAACACAATTTACATTTTTTCAAATTTATGTGCAGTTCACACAACAACACTTATAAAGAAATGTCTCTGTTTAATTGGAAAGCATAACTTGAACATAAACGTAAATATTGGAAATTCTTGAATTTCATATAGATTTATTTTTCACAAGAATGTCAGCAGCGAAGGCACTTGAATCAATAAACACATATGTTTATATATTTTTCGTGAAGCACAGTTCCCTTTTCAAAACTTTTGTTTTATTTAAAGGATGGCATCCTTCATTCATAAAAAGAGTTAAAAAATATTCTTTTTAACGTGTAAGTCTTACCTCCAGTTCCCGAAACTCGCGGCTGGGCCCGTATTTTCGTTGTCCTCGAAGTTTTTTTTTCTAACTTTGTATGTCTCGATGTTTTTCTTCAATAGATTGTTAAAATTATAAGACTTGATCTAATATGAACTTATATGCATCTGCCTCACTATCATTAAGACATCTAACTTTTTTTTCTAGCATTTTAAGCATTTAAACAAACGTTATTTGAGAATTTTCCTTTTATTCAGAATACATTTTTCTTCCTGTTTCAAGTAAAGAAAAAGATGAATGATAAATATTCTCAGGAGATTATTTTTCGAAAACTTCATTGAGGCTGGAACAAATATCAAATTCTTCTATTATCCCAACCCCCTTCAAGTTTTCAAAAATTCCGAAGGGGGAAATAAATAAAGTTCAATATATTCTTCGTAGGTTTAAACAATTGAAACTGCGAAAGTCAAACTGTTGAAGATAAGAAATTTTAAATCCGATTTTTTTTGAAAAAATTGATCTAGAATAGCACAAATTTTTGATTTGGTATAGTGTAGATTGTATGCAAATATGTTGCATGGATGTTTTTGTCAAATGTGTTGAAATTTATTGAAAATGTGGATAATTTTTTTTTCATCCCCCTCTAATGATGTTGAAAATCCTGCGAACAAAAGAAGGTTTTTAAATTGGTTCCGTCCTTATTTTATCAAATTCGGCAAAATTAGGACTCAGATATGAATTGGCAAAAATTATTTAAACCCAAACTTTGTGGAACAATTTTGATTCTTAATACTGACGAATATTTTGAATGATTGATATTAATAAATCGTGGGTGACAAGTTAAAGATTTTTTTCAGCCAGCATTGAAGTCGACTACCAAAATTTTTCATTCCCTGACAAAAACTAAGTTTCCTGATAAGCTTTGTCTCGTGTTTTCTTTATATTCGATTGGGATCACCGTTTTCTTTATCTTAGCGTACTAAAAATTATCTGAACATGTAAATGTATTTATTTCCACAACATTTAATGTGAATCACTAGCCAATAGATTGAATTTCGTTTGTTAATATTGTATTTTACGATTATTTTATATGGGAGCCCTAGTAGCTAGCATGCTTTTAAACGCTAAAACTGCCAACCTCCAGAAGAAGTACTATGTATGCCATGACGGAGATTCGATCTCATGACCTCTGGCATAAAAGACATATGCTCTAACCTCTAAGCTAAAGCCGCCGGCTATATTGACACGTTGCAGTTTTTATGCGAAGTCAACACGGTGGGATAAGGTATCAAAAATGAAGGCCTTTGAACTTTTTTTTAAAAGGTCAAGACTCAAGTAATATGATCAGTTTATTATATGAGTCTCCATTAGAATCCGTTTCAATCTCAAGTCTTGATCTTAAAAAATATGTTAGAATCAGTTAACAATTTAGCAAATAAAATAACATTAATGCTGGTTTTGAATATTTTTTAATAACATTGAATTAGTAAAAAATATATTTATGAACTTCGGAGAAAAGGGTCTTATGCAGTAGATGGATAAAATGGAAACATAATGAATTCGTATTTTTATGGCATAACCAGTTAAAAAACTGGATTTAAGAATACAAGGGTAATATAAAAAGAGTAATTTTTACAGATTCAAAGGGGTTTCCATGCATCTAAATAATGACGTTTTATTAATGATTTTTGAATTTTGACTTCTTGATACTGGTTTTATAGTTCTTTTCTTTGAGCAACATATTTATTTCTTGCTAGCCCCCAAAACCGTCATAAAGGGCGCTTCCCAAACCCTTAACTTTGCCTGCTCAAGTTCATTCTTGAGTATATGGCTGCCGAATCGACAACTTATCAGATAAAAGATAAAATTCGGGTAGTAAGGAGTATACACAAATGAAATGTTATCCTCATTTTTCAACGGTTACAGGATTATTAAAACTAAAATAATTCGGGAAAAACAAAAATGGTTCACAAAATATAAATTTTAAAAACAATACTGATACATGTTGTAAAATTTCGATTATTTTTCCCATGTATCGAAACATTGTGAAGATTAATTTCACATAAATGATGTGCCGGAAAGTTACCATTCCATTAATTTGTCAAAACAGAAAAGTGTTTGAAGTCTGCGGTGTTCAAATTATTTAAAAAAAACTATTATCATTAATTTTTTGCTGATCTGGTTTGGGTATAGAAGCTTGAAAATCGTTGCTTTGTTTTACAAACAGTTTTAGCAGAAATGTTATCAAAATAATACGAGAAATAAATGGCATCACTTCTAACCATCTTATAGTGCCCAATTACTTCACACGGCTACCAACCCAAATGGAACGCTGAAATAACGCTAAATTGAACCATGAAGAGCCGTAGATGGAAAATTTCCGCGTGTCGCCGACAGAATCCCGGAGGCTATCCTGACAACTTTATTCCAATGTGTCTCTGGTTGCGAAAAGGACGAATGTCAGTTTGGCGGAAAACCGTGTCCCAAGCACGCGAATGCATGGCAATCCACGAGCCGACCGACGGACGTGTGGGAGGTGAAAATTTTCTGGATTTCCTTCTGACTGATTTGCTCCTCCTGGGGTCCTGTAACTGGTTAGATGTTGACTATGACGGAATCGGGAGAATCCTGGGTCATCCCTACTGGAGGAGTTCCAAACAGTTACAAACTATCTAGCGCACAGTGTCTGTCATTGAAGGTGGAACACACCTACAAATGTATTACCTACTCGTAGTTTGTCTTGAACGGGGTTAACAACAATAGCTGAGCACACCGGTGACACATCGTTTTCCGGAACCGGATGGCCCTTGACTGGAAACATTCATCCCCCCTGGGGCCGGTTTCGAATCATTAGGCTTGCTTTCCTCCCGGTTGAATAGATTTCCGGGTTGGGTGACTGAACTGGCACTCTTGAACTCACTAGATTTAATTATTTGTCACGAATAAGATTCGCACTCTTTTTCCATGGTGTTTTATTCGAATGAACGGTTTAAAATTACGAAAATAACAAAATTGAAAAAAATGACAAAAATAAAAAAAGTTTCAAAACTGAAAAAATACAAAAATGACAAAAATGGCAAAACTAACAAAAATGACACAAAAATAACACAAAAATGACAAAAATGAGAAAAAAGACAAAAATGACAAAAATGACAAAAATGACAAAAATGAGAAAAAAGACAAAAATGACAAAAATGACAAAAATGACAAAAATGACAAAAATGACAAAAATGACAAAAATGACAAAAATTACAAAAATGACAAAAATGTCAAAAATGACAAAAATGACAAAAATGACAAAAATGACAAAAATGACAAAAATGACAAAAATGACAAAAATGACAAAAATGACAAAAATGACAAAAATGACAAAAATGACAAAAATGACAAAAATGACAAAAATGACAAAAATGACAAAAATGACAAAAATGACAAAAATGACAAAAATGACAAAAATGACAAAAATGACAAAAATGACAAAAATGACAAAAATGACAAAAATGACAAAAATGACAAAAATGACAAAAATGACAAAAATGACAAAAATGACAAAAATGACAAAAATGACAAAAATGACAAAAATGACAAAAATGACAAAAATGACAAAAATGACAAAAATGACAAAAATGACAAAAATGACAAAAATGACAAAAATGACAAAAATGACAAAAATGACAAAAATGACAAAAATGACAAAAATGACAAAAATGACAAAAATGACAAAAATGACAAAAATGACAAAAATGACAAAAATGACAAAAATGACAAAAATGACAAAAATGACAAAAATGACAAAAATGACAAAAATGACAAAAATGACAAAAATGACAAAAATGACAAAAATGACAAAAATGACAAAAATGACAAAAATGACAAAAATGACAAAAATGACAAAAATGACAAAAATGACAAAAATGACAAAAATGACAAAAATGACAAAAATGACAAAAATGACAAAAATGACAAAAATGACAAAAATGACAAAAATGACAAAAATGACAAAAATGACAAAAATGACAAAAATGACAAAAATGACAAAAATGACAAAAATGACAAAAATGACAAAAATGACAAAAATGACAAAAATGACAAAAATGACAAAAATAACAAAAATAACAAAAATGACAAAAATGACAAAAATGACAAAAATGACAAAAATGACAAAAATGACAAAAATGACAAAAATTACAAAAATGACAAAAAATGACAAAAAATGACAAATATGACAAAAATGACAAAAATGACAAAAATGACAAAAATGACAAAAATGACAAAAATGACAAAAATGACAAAAATGACAAAAATGACAAAAATGACAAAAATGACAAAAATGACAAAAATGACAAAAATGACAAAAATGACAAAAATGACAAAAATGACAAAAATGACAAAAATGACAAAAATGACAAAAATGACAAAAATGACAAAAATGACAAAAATGACAAAAATGACAAAAATGACAAAAATGACAAAAATGACAAAAATGACAAAAATGACAAAAATGACAAAAATGACAAAAATGACAAAAATGACAAAAATGACAAAAATGACAAAGATGACAAAAATGACAAAAATGACAAAAATGACAAAAATGACAAAAATGACAAAAATGACAAAAATGACAAAAATGACAAAAATGACAAAAATGACAAAAATGACAAAAATGACAAAAATGACAAAAATGACAAAAATGACAAAAATGACAAAAATGACAAAAATGACAAAAATGACAAAAATGACAAAAATGACAAAAATGACAAAAATGACAAAAATGACAAAAATGACAAAAATGACAAAAATGACAAAAATAACAAAAATAACAAAAATAACAAAAATGACAAAAATGACAAAAATGACAAAAATGACAAAAATGACAAAAATGACAAAAATTACAAAAATGACAAAAAATGACAAAAAATGACAAATATGACAAAAAATGACAAAAATGACAAAAATGGCAAAAATGACAAAAATGACAAAAATGACAAAAATGACAAAAATGACAAAAATGACAAAAATGACAAAAATGACAAAAATGACAAAAATGACAAAAATGACAAAAATGACAAAAATGACAAAAATGACAAAAATGACAAAAATGACAAAAATGACAAAAATGACAAAAATGACAAAAATGACAAAAATGACAAAAATGACAAAAATGACAAAAATGACAAAAATGACAAAAATGACAAAAATGACAAAAATGACAAAAATGACAAAAATGACAAAAATGACAAAAATGACAAAAATGACAAAAATGACAAAAATGACAAAAATGACAAAAATGACAAAAATGACAAAAATGACAAAAATGACAAAAATGACAAAAATGACAAAAATGACAAAAATGACAAAAATGACAAAAATGACAAAAATGACAAAAATGACAAAAATGACAAAAATGACAAAAATGACAAAAATGACAAAAATGACAAAAATGACAAAAATGACAAAAATGACAAAAATGACAAAAATGACAAAAATGACAAAAATGACAAAAATGACAAAAATGACAAAAATGACAAAAATGACAAAAATGACAAAAATGACAAAAATGACAAAAATGACAAAAATGACAAAAATGACAAAAATGACAAAAATGACAAAAATGACAAAAATGACAAAAATGACAAAAATGACAAAAATGACAAAAATGACAAAAATGACAAAAATGACAAAAATGACAAAAATGACAAAAATGACAAAAATGACAAAAATGACAAAAATAACAAAAATTACAAAAATGACAAAAATGACAAAAATGACAAAAATGACAAAAATGACAAAAATGACAAAAATGACAAAAATGACAAAAATGACAAAAATGACAAAAATGACAAAAATGACAAAAATGACAAAAATGACAAAAATGACAAAAATGACAAAAATGACAAAAATGACAAAAATGACAAAAATGACAAAAATGACAAAAATGACAAAAATGACAAAAATGACAAAAATGACAAAAATGACAAAAATGACAAAAATGACAAAAAATGACAAAAATGACAAAAAATGACAAAAATGACAAAAATGACAGAAAATCACACAAAAATAACACGAAAATGACACAAAAATAACATCAAATGACACGAAAATGTCACAAAAATGACAAAAATGACAAAAATGACAGAAAATCACACAAAAATAACACGAAAATGACACAAAAATAACATCAAATGACACGAAAATGTCACAAAAATGACAAAAAATTTACACAAAATTGACACAAAATTGACACAAAAAAGACACGAAAATAACTAACGCACACAAAAATGACAAAAATAACCAGAAAATTACACGAAAATGACACAAAAATTAAATAAAAATGATACATAAATGTCAAAAAATTGACACAATAACTACACAAAAATGACACCAAAATTACACAAAAATGACCCAAAAATGAGACAAAAATGACACAACAATGACACAAAAATGACACGTAAGTGACTATAAAATTTCACAAAAATGACACAAAACGACAAAAACGACACGAAAATGACCAAAAATGACAAAAAATTACACAAAAATGACACAAAAATGACACAAAAGTGATACAAAAATGACACAAAAATGACACAAAAATGAAACAAAACTGTCACAAAAATGACACAAAAGTGACACACAATGGCACAAAAATTAGATGAAAATGATACAAAAATTACGTTAAAGTTAAAAAAAAATTACAATAAAAAAATGACACAAAAATCACACAAAAATGACTCAAAAATGACCCAAAAATGATACCAAAATGCGACAAAAATAAAACAAAAGTTTTTTCTTCCCAACTTTAAATTGTGCTACCAGATTGGCAGCAGTAAAGCAAATGCCTTAATTTTGGCATTTTAATGGCCATCAGCTTATTTGCTGTTACAGGAAAGTGATCTCAAGTTCAATACATCGAATCATTGCTCTGAGTAACAATCTGTGTAAACGTTTCGTCGGAAATAACATCCATTACTGCGAAACGTTTAACCCTTTGACACTTGCTCTCATCAGGAATCATATTATACTCATTCCGCAACTAATATCGTTGGTAAATCAATTAAATCACACGTGAGCACTTAATTCAAACGCGCCGCGCCACACAATTATGCAGAGCTTAATTTACGTCACCAGTTTCCTATTTATATGAAGACCGGTCCGACACTCTTAAGCGTTCAATAGCATTTGCTGCGAAACTCAATGGGAAGGTGTGTGTAGTTTTTCTGACATCATTAAAAGCAGAACCGATTCATATTTACCTTTGCTGTCGTTAACCATCATCATCATCATCGGCATCGGTTGAATGAGGCTCTTTCTCCAGAGGCGATGGCGGCGTTATGATGTGGCTTTTCTCTTCGAATGGAGGGGTGGGGTTGGGTTTGAATGAAGGATAGGCAGGTGTGGCTGCATAATATCACACGCCATAATTAATGGTTCGAAATTGTTGGTTGTCGGTTTTAGAATGTCGAGAAGAGGTTGAGTGCGTGCTTTAGAAGCGTCCAGAAAGTGTGGGGACAGGACTACGTGACAAAATTGCAAGGACACGTGTGGTTCGGGATTGTGTGACTAGTTTGCGGGAAATTTTGCTCGAGGACGAAGTCCGATTTTGACCATCGTTGATGGTTATCCATTTTTTTTTTTTTTGAAGTATCAAACTCGCACATGCACTGATGTAGCACTTTTAATAATAAATTAACACCATTTTTTCGATCAGCACCACTAAATGTATCACCTTTCCCATTGCAGATGTACTACCTTCCGCACTAGACAGTTTCTCTGGCACCGCCACCAATTCCATCTATCCCAACTTCTATCCGTCGGATGTGATCGAAGATCCGCCCCCGACCAGCACCTATCCCTACTTTCTGTTTCCCTCGAAAAAATATCCGGTTTCGGCCTTCGAGCCAACAATCTTCAATGGCGTGGACTACATCAATGTCCCGGCCATAATCCCCAGCACCAATCATTCAACAACCCAGCACCAGCACCCGCACCCTCATCACCCACAACATCCCTCTGCACCACCACCCCCACCCTCAGCACCGGACGATTCGCACGATCGTCTTCGCACCGATGGCACTGAAATGCACCACACACAGCAGCACCATCACTTTTCTTCCACTGAGCACCAACGCAATGTTGACAACAGCTTCGGCACCAACTTTAGCAGTGGGCATCACTACGGTTCCCATCACAATGGCCAGCATGCCCCGCCAAGATCCGGCGGAACAGAACCGGAGGGTACCGGAAGCAGCGCCTCCTGGTGGGACGTCCTGGTGCCCCCGGATCTGCACCAGCGACTGGAACGCGGTAAGCTCACTCTCTAGATTGTTTGTTGTCCTAGTTAGAAGTGTAGTTTTCTGAGAAGAATTGAGAGAAAAGTCTTACAAAATTGCCTAAATTATCAAATTGAAAAAAACAATTCAAAATTCTTAAAATTTCTAAAGTGGAAATTAACACCTATATAATCGGGAAAAAAAATGAAAATGATAACAAAAACAAGGATATACTAAAAAATCCTAGAAAATGGTGAAAATGACACATGACAATGACAATGAAAAGCACAAAAAACAACACAAAAATTCAACAGGAATGACACAAAAATGACAAAACAATACATGGCCGTAGAAACATGGGGGCAGGGGTTTGGGGATTAACCCCCCCCCCCCCCCTCCCCATGAGGGTCCAAAAAAGGCAGCGAGGTATTCTAGTCTACAATCAAAATTTCAAATTCCTTATAAAATTTTGTGATTGAGGTTATTCAAGAGTAACAATCTTGACTCAGAACTCATGCCATAACCTCAAAAACTGATCCAAGGTTCAGAATTATTCAACAGTTTATGAAAAAATTCTCATTGTTGATATAAATTCAGTTCTGAGTTTATATTAAAATCAGATATAACTCTTTTCGGAGGAAATATTAACAAAACTAAATTATTTTTCGGTTCGCATATTTCAAATTTTGTATCCAGTTTAGGATTTTTATCTTCAGTTCGAATCATCATTAGAAATTAGAAATGAATGCTGGTTCAAATTTGGTTTCATCAGTTTCAAAAATCATGAGCTGTAATTTCGAAAACCATGAATTTTTTATGAAATTTTCATGGTTTTCGGAGTTCAAATTTATGGTTATTTCGAAACCGATGATTTGATTTATAAGTTTCAAAACCCATAAGCATTTAAATGTTTAAATAATAATTTTCCGAATAATTAAAAAGATGATCAGAAACCGTTCTGAGATTTTTTTCAAATTAAGATTCGAAGTTTTTAAATTTAATTCTTCTGCAGAATTCAAACATAACAAAGCGTCATTATGGCGATTCAGAATTGAAAAATCGAAATCAGATTCATGATTTGAAATTCGTATTTTCTCCACTGTTGGATTAAAAATAAATCATTAAAATAATGAATTCAATTTGAAACCGAAAATAGCAGAGTTAAAATTACATATTTATAAAACAAAATTCACTTCTTGGTTCATGTTTAAAATTTTGAATTAAGAATCAGTTTTTTTTTATTTTAATTTCAAAAAACGTTTTGAAACTTTGAAATCAGATTCAAAGTTTCAATTTTAAATTCAGGTTCGGACAGATTCAGATTTTTAAATTAAAAAGTCTGATTTAGCAATGAGTTTTACAATGAAGGTAAGAATATAAAGATGAATGTTTCGTTGAGGAACTTAAATCGCAAGAGTTCGCAGACAGATAATTCGTATTGTAAATTCAATTTAATATTAGATTTTTTTTAATCAAAGTTGGTTGGTTAACATGGTTGAAAACCATGAATTTATATTAGAACTTAAGATTATTTTGCAAATTTTGTAAAAGAAAAACCTCCAAAGAACCAAAAGATATAAATTATGGAATTGATTTTTAATAAAAAATATTTAGTGATAAAAACATGTATTCTTAACTTATCAAAAATCTACAAGGAATTCAGTATTTTCTCAGTCTTTTATTTAAGATAAGGTTGCCAGATTTCAGGGTTTTATCCAGGTTTGCCAAGATATTTGATAAAAAACTTAGGAACAATCCGGCCCAGTCCTGTTTCTCGGGTTATTGAAAAAAGCTGCGATTTATTCATACAAAAAAAAAACAAAAACAAATAGTGTTGTAATTTTTTACTTCTTTCGTATTTTTAACATAACCATGAAAGGCTTTTTAGAAGCCTAAAAAATGATTTAAGATCTGTCGATAAGTTTTGATGAAACATTTTTTTTTTCAATTTTTTCTTGATTTTGTTGTGTATTTTTTGGGTTTTAGCAAAAATTGCCCGGTTTTTTTGTCGTGAATTTTGAAATCAAATACAAGCCCGGATTTTGCCAAGTTTTTATATAAAACTACCAGATTTGTCCGGCCCGGATACGTGCTGACAAAAATCTGGCAACCTTAATTTAAGATTAATAATATTGCAGTTTTCAAAACAGCCAATTATGAGCCGTTTGCAAATATATAATTTCCAAAAAAAGAACCATTTTTCAAACTAAAATCTTAAGTTTGAATCAAATTTGCAATAATCGTTTGGAACTGCTAATTTAAAATCTTTTCCTATAACTTTTTAATTTTTTTTTAAATTACTTTGATGTTTAAAGTATTTCAATTTGCCTAGAGTTTGATAGATTCAGTTTATTTGATTTGAAAATAAATGTTGTTTTTAAAAAATTGTAGACTTTTTAAAACTAATTAAATCAGATAAACTTAATCTTCTAGACGTTCAAAAGTTTTAACCATCGGGTTTAGTACCCGGGGGTGAAGTACCATTTTTCGTTTCTAAAAGCTTTTTAAAGAAAATCGACTTAGCATTGAATTGATTTTAAGACATATTTTCAAAACTATCTTTATTTTACGAAAAACTATTAATGTAAAAGAACTTTAAATGGAGACTCAAATAGTACTTAAATTACAAAAACAACTTTTCTCATTCATGTATTATTAAAGCAAGAGTATAAGGATAAAAAAAAATCAGTCACCAAAACCCCTCTCATGAGACGGTTCTTCCTACGGCCCTGAAACAAAAACTTTCAACAACACAACAACATGATAAGAATGACAATGAATGACAATTAAAAACTGAAAATTGTCGTGAATATTACAAACAAATCACAAAAATTTGAATACATTCACACTAACTTGACAAAAGCATGGATAAAACTGACACAAAGTTTAAAGAAAAACAAAACAAACATGTTAACATGTAAATAAAAAAAAATTAACATCAAATTGAAACAGAAGCATCACCAATGAGACACAGGGAACGACGCTAAATGCCGCAAAAAGGACGCAACAATGACATAAAATTGATAAACAAAAATGATACAAAACTGATACTAATGTAAACTAAAAATGGCAGAAAAATAAAACAACAAAAACAGAGAAAAATGCTTTAAAAATGATACAAAATGGCAAAACTAACGCAAACATGACACAAATACACTCTGGTAGAACAATTTCATCTATGAACAATTTGACACTACTACCTAAACCAATATATCTCTCTTGTTTCCCAACATCGGAGTCTCTCAACGAATTTTTGAAATTTTATTTTTTCGATCTTTACATTTTTATGGAAGCAGGAAAAAAAATTCCCTAATCAGTCTTGAGAGTCAATGTGACACCCCTCGCTCAAAACCGCTTTGTCTCTCTACTATCTCAACCGATTAGTATAAAATATAAAGTTTTAGAAGTCTTTTAATGTTACTCATATATCCCAAGCAATTAAAAGTCCCATAAAAGAGGTACAAAAATGCCTAACAGTTCTATCATTGATATGAAGTACGTTCTATGCAGCTGAAAATTTAGGTACTTATTAATACTTTCAAGTTCCTAAACAGGTCTTAATGATGTTCTATTCAGTTTTCAGAGGCTAGGTTAATTCAGCTTCCAAAAATTCCTAAAATGAGCAAAAAATTCACTCTCTAACTCAATTGCACCCTTGGCATCGGTTTAATCACCTCCTCTTATTTATTTACTATGCTCAGTACATAGTTAAGGTTGCCAGAATTTTTTCAACGCGTATCCGGGCCGGAAAAACCGGGCAATTTGATATGAAAACCTGGCAAAATCCAGGCATTTCATTTCAAAAGCTACGACCTTAAATCCGGGCAAATTTCATCAAATCACAAAAATAACTTAACAAAAATCATGAAAAAAATTGAAACAACATTTTTTTCCATCAAAACTCTTCGACAAATTTTAAATCGATTCCCCGAATTCCTCAAATGAAGTGAATATATCCGGGCAAAATCCGGTCATTTTTGAATGAAATCCAGACATCCGAACCGGGCCGGACTGTTCCCAAATTTTTTATTAAAACCGGTCAATCTGGCAACCTTATACATGGTGCCGCCATGATGCTACACACCGGATTAAAAGCTCGACAAATTGCTCAATTGCTTCTTCCTTACATTTCCTACATATATCGCATCAGAATGGACACACAGATACAAAACTACTAATTGAAAAAAAAACTTGCCCGGCTAGGGAATCGAAGCCCGACCTTCGAGGTGAGAATCGAACACGCTACCACAAGACCACGCCTGGATGTTCTTCTAACTGAAACTAAAACTCAAAATGGGGATGTGATTTTGATAGCACCTTAATGCACTATTAGTGACAAAGTGAATCCAGTTTTGAGCACTTTTGGGCCCTTTATGTGACTTAAGTCCCTTACATCGTTTATATAAATCACTTTTGCAACTTCCAAGTTCATTAATGGGTACATATAGCTCACTCATGGGAATTTGGCAAAATGAGTCACATACACGAATGTACGATTTAAATCACTTTTGCAACATTCAAGTTTATTAATGAGTACATAAAGTTCACCAAGGAAATTGGGCAGTTGATTCTCTTTGTCAGCCAATATGTAATTTTCAAGGCCTTCATTCAAGTAAATGTGTGACTTTTGGTTGCTTGGGATGTTTCTCAGACAATAATCACCAACAACGCTTAAGTTTTCCACTATTCAAAGTCTAAGAAAAAAGAAAAAAACATGCTTCGGAAAAAAGACTGGAGATTAGTTTCGGAATGCTAAAAATCACTAAGTGTCTAAGAATCCTAAAGTTGCGGACAAGGAATTATTTTCGAAAAATTGTTTAAGATCATGACATGACAGAAAATGCAATAAAAGTGGTGTTAAAATCGTACTTTTGAAGCAATGAACCGTAAAAATAGTTAAAATCAGAACAGATACATTTTGAAAATAGGATTAGAAAGTTGACGTAATATAACACATTTTTTCATCTTTAGAATGTCTAAATACGAAGCAAAGAACTATGGTAGAATTTTCAAAGAAAGCTGCATGTTTTTTGCCTTCAAAAACTTAAAAAATCAACTTCATTTAAAAATTCGTCAAAAACTATGTCTTTTGTATATTGAAAATTTCGAAATTCAAAAATGTGCCAAATTATATCAACATTCAAATTTATTTGATGTGACTTTAACAATTTTGACAGATCATTGATTAGAAAGTACAGTTTTACACCCCCTAAATACATTTTCTGTGGTCAACTTATAGCCTCCAACTTCTGCTTTCTTGAACATTGAGACTTTGAATAACGGTGACAGAAGCGTTGTTGCTAAATATGGTCTGAGAAACATATTTGAGATGCATTACAAAATTTTCAAAACTGTATGTTTTGCCCAAATTGGATGATAAACAAGAGAGATATAGTGGTTTAGGTAAGGGGTGTCAAATAAATACTCCAGGAACTCTAACGGGTAAAAATTTTAGGGACGAAAGAGGATTTAAAAAAATGGGAATCGAGTGACACAAAAATGACTTAAACATTACATTTTAAAGATACAAATATGACAACAAAAAATTCTTATGATGTCAAAAATTTATCACAAGACTCACACAAAATAACAGATACCTAAAAACACAAAAATAACAGGAGGCGTTAAGAACTTCCAGGTTACGAAACAACGTAGCATTGAATTTCAAATAACATTGCAGAACTAACATTTTCTATCAATATCCTAATCACCGAATATTCTATGGTATGGTAAATTGCATAAAAATAGTAAAAATTGCATCAATAATGTTTTCATTTGAGTTTCTGATTTCTTTTTCTAAACTTTCTTTTCCTGAGCCTTTTTTATTTCGACATGTTCTGGTGAATTGAACTCTTAAAGTGACGAAATACCGTAAAACAAATGGAAATGCAATTTCAAATAATTGAAATGTTCCAAATAAGAATACCAAAACAAAAATAAAAGCTTCCAAAACATTTTCGAAATTCAAGTACTTAAATTATAATTATTTGTATTGCTTTTTTTTTAAGAATTTTGATTTCCCTGGACAGTTGACATAAATTATAAATGTTTAGAAAAATTCAAAAGCAACGAAATGACTCAAAACCTTACTAATTGAATGAAAATAATGTAAAATAGAAGAAAAATAGGAAAAGCACAAAAAACGATTAATTTTTTAAACAAAACAGAACAAAACTTAACTAATTAAACAATTTAGAAAAACACAAAAACGATATTTTTTTAAAAACAGAAAAGAGACCTCAAGTTCCAGAAAATAACACCAATATAACTCAAAACTGACACAACAATGACTATAAAAAACACAAACGCGACTCTTATGTGCAAAACATTTTTTTTCCTAAAATATCATGAAAATTACACAAAAATAAAGCTAAAATATCAAAAAAAAAATCATACAAAAAACATAAAACACACTCAAAAATTACATGTTTCAAAAAAATAACAAATATGACAGTAATAAGTAATGGTTTTTGTTATTATCATAACACTTCCGAGGTTTTGTAATGCCATATTTTTGTGTTATTTTGAACTAGTATTTGATGAATCATTTTTGTTTCATTTATGTTTTTTGGGCCATTTTATGGACAACTTCAAGTTATTTTTGTGATAATTTTGTGACATTTGTGTGTTATGAAAAATTAATTTTTGTGAATTTTTTTAATCGTCTTTTTTGTGAACCACGTCACAAAACAATTTCAAAATTTTTAAAAATTATCACAAAACTCGCACAAAAATAATTTTATAGTGAAAAAATTGCTTCAAAAAATACTAAAGTTGCATTAAAAATGCATTTAACAAACTCCTTAGCATTTTTTCATTTCAACTAGTTTTGGCGAAATCAGCTCTTTAGGTGACGTAAGACTTAAGTGACGTAATACATAACAAATGCGAAAACAAATTCAAATAATTGAAAATTTCCAAATGAGAGTAGCAAAACAAAAATTTAAAGATTGCTAAACCTTTTCGCAAAGTTAAAGCAAACGCATTAAATAGGTTTTATTTATTTTTACGATTTGTAAGAATTTCGATATCACTGAACAGCAATTAATTCCCAACTTAGCCTTTTTTATTTTATTTAAATAAATTTATATTCTGAAAATGTTGTTTTTTTTCGAAGTTACTTTCTTTTTTTTAATTGACAACCACACCCAGCTTTTCTTGTGGACTTCGAATGAGAAAAAAACTTAAAAACATAAAATGATTTTTTAGTTTTTTAAATTGTTGGGGTATTTCAGTTCCAAGCATTAATGCATTTAAAGTTTTTGGAAAACTCTGTTAAATATTCCGATGAAATATTACGACAAAAAATTAACAAGTTAATCTCAAAGATAGGAATTTTTAAAAATTAGTCTAGAACTCAAACTTTCAGCAAAAAAAAATTTCATCCACCGAACTCAAAAAAATCTATCAAAAGAAAACTAAAACGAATTCTAAACAATGCTTATTAAATGTTAAATTAAAATTTCTATGATTTTTAAAAAGTTTTTTTTTTGCTTAAACTTCAAAATTATTGAAATGTGTTTTGTGTAGCAAGAAAAAAAAGTTAACTGTACAATCAACTTGATTAACATAAAGTTCCGAAAACAAAAAGAGGCAATCTATTCAGAAAATCCATCAAGTTGAACTTATACCAGCATTTTTAAGACGATTTTCTCTCAATTCTTCACTGAAATTATATGTTTTGAAATATTTATCACAAACCACAGTATCACAAATCTACGTATATCACAAGCACCGCAATGATCTAAAGTGCACTCGCTCACAAATTTTGTTTTGCACCCAATCACAAGCAATTTGCTATACCTGAAACCCCCGAAACACCGAAAATGCAAATCTTTTTTCCAAGCATCCGAAAAAAAATCACAAATTATGCAACACAAAATGCATTCAAATGCACCAAGCACTTTTCGCACCTGAATGAAACTGTTTTGTATTCAGCACACCTCACCTTTCAGCACTGCATCCGAAAGTGAACGTGAAACCGTGGAAAAAACGAAACAAAAAATATCCGATTAAATTTTCTTTCAAGGGGAACATTTAATGGATTTTGCAATTAAACTTTCCAACGACAATTTTTCCGAAAATATTCACTCGATTTAACCCTTTGAGACATTTGTTTCCAAATGTTTTGTTATTGTTTTGTCTTGCGATAATGTTACCAGCTGGTTTTCTGAAAAGCATAGCTCCCTCGTCTCCCGGGACGAAATAAACTTCTCGACGGTCGGAAGCTTCTTGCTAAAAACCAATCCCATTCCAGCCCCACTCGTAAATCGTTCAAAGACAACAAAATGTTTCCCAAAGACAAAAGAACAACAACAATCGCAAAAGTCTGCTGTTTGGCAAAATTTCCGTTTCCGTTTGCGAATCCAAAACGACAATTCCAACCGGCTTGGCTCGACTTGTTTTTTGTTCGTTTGTATCTCTGGAGCCACCCTCAACCCCCTTTTTTTTAATCCAGCTCCATTCTTTACAGAGAGGGCTGCAAATTTTCAAACTGTCTGAAGCTCGAGAGACGTTCCTCTTCAAGCGTCTGGAAAAATTTGTCGTCTATGGCGGCTGGGCGGCGCATTTACAATCGAATCATCCCCCCTTTCCACACTGGCTTCGGCTTCTTTGAAAATAAAAAAAAACACAAGACAGGCGCATGGTGAAATTGTGTAGCAGAATTTGATGGAACTCGTGCAGGAAGTTCTGTCTCCCACTTCTCCAAGTTTTGTTTTCATCTTTTACTGGGAGCTCGTATCAGAATTTTCCTAGGACACTCCACCCACCCACTCTTTAAGCCCACCCATAATTTGGGGCTGGGTGCCACTTGGTGGGGAAAACTGATTACCATTTATTTTATTTATCTTTTAATTAAATGCGGAAAAGAGACACAGTCAGGCGTTGGGACTCTCAGCCAGCGCAGTAGGGTGGAGGGTGGGCAGACAGGATTGGAATATGGAACAATGGCGCAACTTCCACCAAATTGTGTGCAAACGCGAAAAAACAGGGAGAATTTTCGGATAGGACTTTGGGTGGTGGTGCAACTCCACGGATCTGAGTGTTGATTGAAGATTTATTCGTTTTTATCTATTTAATTTTCATTACCCTCGCGACAGGAATTTTGGTGGTGGTGAAGATAAGTTAAAACGGATTGGTTCATCAAAATAGTAGTTGAAAAAATTGTAGAATTTAAAAAAAACAAATTTTCAACTAGACAACCTAGAATAAATAGACTACCAGTAGAAAAAAAATATAACTTCTCCAAATAAACGGTAATAATTGATAAAAAACATTGTCAAGAGGCTTCAATATTATTCTCTTGTTAGAAGAATTTTATTTATTTTTGTTTTTTGCCCACATTTTTAACAATCCTAAAATAAAAATTAAATTTTAAAATAAAGGAATAATGACACTACATATATTTTTTATTTTTACTATTCTCTCAAATATGTATAAAAACATAAACATCACAATTTTTTTTCTTCAAATTATTCTCGATAAAATTATGATCGAATTCGAAGATGTTTTGGTTTATTTGTGAGTGTTCAATTGGAAATTTCCTCTGGAACTCATATTTTTGAAATAATTTTTTCAAATTCATTCAAATTATTCAAATATTCCAGCAAAGAACATAAAAAAAAATAATAAATCAAGTTAAGCTTTAAAGATGACAGTTTTCTCATATAAGTTCTGTTCAACTATTTAACTACTTTTAAAATATGAACAGTAGAGATGTTAGTCTTCAATTGGATTTATTATATAGTTTTATTATCTTACTTCTAATCAAATGCATATATAAATAAATAAATAAATAAGGAAAATTATTTTCAAAAAATTTAGTAAATAGATTTAATGTGAATATTTCCTCTCATTTCCATATTTGGATCCATGAATCTGAATTCACAATCGATTATTAAGAAATCCAGATCTTGTTATAAAATCTAACTCTTTACTCTGTTTCTGTGAATTGAGAATCTTAAACCAATTGATTTCAAGGATAAATTCAAATTTGAATAACCTCTAGGGCAAATTTTCGAAATATTTCTAAAGTTAAATTTGAAATCTGGGTTCTTAATCTCAACTTCGCTTTGCCCTGAACCTGTAAACCATTCAAAGTTTCTGTATCAGAGCTTGAAGATTTTTTTTTTGTATT
The DNA here is from genome assembly GCF_029784155.1 of Uranotaenia lowii. Classification (NCBI taxonomy): domain Eukaryota; kingdom Metazoa; phylum Arthropoda; class Insecta; order Diptera; family Culicidae; genus Uranotaenia; species Uranotaenia lowii. Next base: position 195,613,285 of record NC_073691.1, on the reverse strand, counting down.
TTGATAGCAAGTCTGAAGTTGAAAAATATTTATGATCGTTAAAATCTTTACAAAAGTAAAGTCCAGCCATTTCCACGAAAATCGTATAGAGTTAAGAACACTTGGAAATTAGCCATAGCCCGAGAAGCCTTTAATGTCAATATTTTACCTAACTTTGTCCTGATCATGTCTTGAAAGAAATATCTTTTTATCATTTTACCCAAATGAATGTGGTACTATGCCAAAATTTGGGTCTCATTTTCATATTCGGATACCTCAAGTTTCCCAAGTGTAAGTTTTCAATGAAACCTTAATAATACATTTTTCAGCCAACGTTTAAGAACTACTACTTTGAGATATAACTCACAGCCATAATTTGGCATTATTGTTCTTTCAAATCGCATTTACAAAAAGCTGGCAAATCAAGGCATCATTTAACGTTCAATTAAACTACAAGTTGCCATAGCTGGGGTATTTGCATAATTCTTTCAAATTGATTACACTTTTGGGAAGCTTTTTTTGCTTCAATTAAAATTATACACCAAAATATGGTATCAATTTGCTGTCAGTACATCGTTTTGTTCTCAGTGAACTATCATTTTTTTCATCATTTTTTGACAAGTTTTGCCAATATGGAAAACCCAAAGCATAATTTTGGTATTATTTTTTCATTGATGCCAGCATTTAGTTTTGGGTTTTCCATATTGGCAAAACTTGACATAATTTAGGTGCCGAAAATTTGCGAAATGATTATAGATTGAGACCAAAATGAAGTACTAACAGCAAACTGCTGGTATATTCAAGTTCCTGAATTCATTTTGCTTTATTACCTTGAAAAAAAAGGTACATTGAAAAAAAAAGAAGTTGGTTAAAGAGCATACAAAAATTGCTGTAGTTCTGGACCGAAATACCCGAACGTAACCTCAAAATTACTCTCGATTGGAAAATAAACCATTTCTTGAATAATTTTTAAAAATATAATATAAAACCATTTAATCGAACCATCAGAAAAACTCCTAATTTTGCTATAATGCGTGAAGGAAATTTATCATTTTGAGATAAGAAAGTGTGTCAAATTGTGTTAAAATCAAATTTTGAAATATCTTGAGGTTGAAAAGTTTTTTTTTTTTTTGTCAAAACGAGCAGGAGAACTGTTTTCTCCCTGTTTTCGAAATAAAGTTAAAAAACATCTTTTTCAATTTGATGTTTGTACTCAAACAGTTTTTATTTAAAATTTTTTCTGAATATTTTGCCGCTTATTTTCCTCAAATTTTGTTATTTTGGTGAAAACATATGAAACTTTTGTTAAGAGTAAAGAAATAACCACACCAGGGTCTCCGAGTTATTACTCAAAATAATTTTTTAGTATGATAACTTTTGATTAACATAATTTTTAGGTCCTATGTTAAAAAAGTTGAAACTAATCATGATTTTGCTCATTTTAATGCCAAAATATAATCGTATGAACATTTTTGAGTAATCTTTCCATTAAAATTATTTCAGAGATTAAAAGAATAGTGAATAAAATTTCTTTTTTAATGAATTTTCGATATCCTTTCAGTGAGGGCTGTAACATGAAATTCTGATTGAAATAACAAGGAAGATTAGATTTTCTAAAATGATCCAAAAATTGTCCAGGAATTCCCGGGAACAAAAAAAAATCAGGAAATTCAGCTAGGTTCCTAAAAATTTACACAACCTTAATTGGAAAATTTGATCAGATTCAGCAAGGAAAATGATTGTTCTGTGGCATAGATTTTTTCCTAAAAACTTGTTAATACATTGAATTGGATGTAACATGTGTTTTTTTTGTGCGAAATTTAAAAACAACAATTTATCTGTTAAACCAAACAATTGCAATCAAGAAATGCTACGAGAAGAATTAGAATGATCCATTTTGCAACACTCATCGCTTAGTACTTCCGATTCGCAAACTGTTGAGGATTGCAAAATCTTCGGCAAAGAAATTTCACTTTTTAAGATATAAAAAAGGATGATTAGTTGAAAATTTACCTGAAGTCTTACTAAATTGAATTTTTTTCGATGAGAAGCAGACAATTTTGTCATACAAAGTACAATGCTACTTTTTCTAAGTACCTACACGTGGTTTGTAATGGATGTATGAGAAAAATTTCATGATCAAATTCAAAAACCGACCCTTTACAATTTCTAAATTGGCCCAAAAAACTGACCTGTGCCAAATTTCAGCTCAATCGGACTTGATTTAAGAGTGCCTCAAAGCGCTCCAAGTTTCAGTTTTTAGAACCTCAAAAAAACCACCAAAGCGGGCAACAAAGGGCAAATCTGGAAAATCTAAATTTAAATTTCGATGTCAAACGACTAACAAATGCACAAAACGTCTAAATCTGGTCTAATCTCGAAAAAATTGTTTGTCGAAAATCAACATCAAAATTGAAAAGATCACCAAAAGAAGGACCAAAGAAAATCCGGATTTTTTTTTATTTTGATTTCAAATGACTTTAAATTTTTAAACTTTCTTGAAAAAAAATTTTGCCAAATAATCGACTCTTTGGGACTTGGCCGTTTTCCACAAATTTCGTCTTTTTTTTTAGGAAAACCAACAAAATCCCCAAAAGTTGATTTTTGGCCAATTTTTTTTCGAGACATCACCAGAGGTCGATGCTTCGATGCATTTTTAATTGTTTAAGCATAAGGTTGCCAAATTTTTTTCAGCACGTACCTGGGCCGGAAAATCTTGGCTATTATTTCTAAAAACCTAGCCAAATCCAGGCATTTTATTTCAACATGCCGACAAAAAATCCGGGCAATATCCGGAAAAATTTTGTCAAAATCCAGGAATTGGTCAATTCAAATCAAGTTTTAAAAAAACAAAAAATTAAAAAAATTTCATCAATAGTTGTAAATCGTATTTTATGCTTGCATAAGACTTTTCATGTTTAAATTTATTAAACTTGTTCACAAATATCGTTTAAGACGCAAAAATTCAATTTTTTACAATGCAATTTGTTCGTTTTTTTTGTGTGTTTTTGTAAAAGTGAATTAATCCGGGCAAAATCCGGGCTTTTTTCAATGAATCCGAAACTTTTGTCCAATTTTGTATTAAATATCTGAGAAAAGCCGGTTAAAATCAAGGAATCTGGCAACCTTAAGTCAAAATCATCATCAAAATTTAGGTGATTTTTGAAGGTAAAAAATCAGAAACTTTGAGTGCTTCTAGCGCCCCTAAAAAAAGTCCGATTGAGCTGAAATTTTGCTAAGGTCAGTTTTATGTGTCAATCTTCGAAGTGTAATATGGTCGATTTTCGAAATATGACATGACCCATTTGGCTGCAAGCCTTACCTACACTGATGAATTCAATGTATTCTTATGAATCATTATTTTTTAACCGTCTACTGCATAAATTGTAAAAGAAGTTAAAAAAATCGGTGAATGTAACTTTGCTTACAGATAGCTATGAAATTTATTTCAAATACGATTTTTGTTCAATTTTTTTAACCGTCTTACGATTTAAAAATTGTAATTTTTTTTTTTTTGATTTTTTGAGGTATTAAAAAAGTTTGTAATGTTTTACTTTACTACTTCTTAAAAATTTTAATAAACATACCATATATATAAAGTATCGTATGCAGATGAGTGTTGAAATAATCTTTTTGAACTTTTTTATGAAATCCTGGAAATCCCCGGAAAAAGAATAGTTAGATAATTCAGCAATAACTCTTCATTCTTTGTCCTTCCTAGTTTTGAATAAAATTGATCGGATTAACTCATCGGTATTAAACTAATGATATTAAAGATCAGTGATAATTCCCAAATAGATGCATCAGACTTGCACAGATCGGAAGAAAGATTTAGGTAATGAAATTGAAAAAAAAAATTGAATCGACTATTAAGGAACTCTAAAGCAAGCAAAAGTGTTTAAACAAAAAATATATTACTGGTTATTGATCAATATAACGAAGTCAATTTTAATAACTGTTGCTAGAATGTTTTGAAATCTTTTTCAGATTGAATGATAAAAAAACAACAAAAAATAAAAGAAAGTATATTAAAAAAAAATATATATGCTAGGTCCGATTCGATAGCTAGTTCACGAATAAGTATTTTTGCCAGGATGCGAAATTTTAACACTGTGCTCCGGTTCTAAATTGGTTTATAATTGTTCTGGCTCCGACAATTGAAACGGAGTTGCTGGATAGGCACAGATTTGAAAGGCTTGTAGTAGGATTGTTTTGAGATTGTTTCGGATCTGATTGATAAGATTGTGTGGCTAAAAAAGGTTTGGAAGGCTGTTGCTAAGGTTATTTTGGCTCCCTAGAATAAGACGTGTAGCTCAAATAGTACGTTTTGATAATTTTAGATATTGAATTTATTCTTATAAAAAGGAAAAAGTATGGAAAACGGCATTCCAATATTTTTCCAAGAATTATACATTTTATATCAATAAAAAATTATAATTTAAAAAATTTTACACGTATCACAATTCAGAGGAAAAGATAAATGTCCTCCTTATCCCCAGTCATAACTAGATAATTGTTCTCGACTGGTAAAACTGTATAAACGGGAAAATATTTCGGCTTTTTCAGTCAATTCACGGATCCAAAACACCTTCTCTTCTTATTCCGACGTTTCGTTCTTTATTTGAACTTTTTCACAGGAATCTACAACAAACATTACAATCTCTTAAAGAACTAATTGACAACATAGAACAGTAGAAAACTTACAGAAAATTGTGTTTCTTCATCTGGAGGATCGATTACAATTAAATTCACATACAATAATTGGACACTTTTTACCATTAAAAACGTGCCTAGAGCAAACTCCAAACACGAAAGAAAATCTCAAAAAAACTCAGCAAACAAACACTCCGATCACTAGCTGGTTGCACTACCAAATGATGTTGTTGATGTAGCAGTACCGGTTTGTTTGGGTATGTTTTTCTTCGGTCTATTTCCTTTCTTGATAGTGTTGAGGATCCCGGAATATGTAGAGCTCAGATGGTCAACATCGGATCTCTTATTCACTGTTGCATCTGTGTTGATGATGTGACAAACTTCCAGTATGGGCAATGCAGACTCCCGACGGCTTTCATCCAGAATGGCAGCACCTTTTAAATTGAAGCGATGTTCTGTCTCTATGCAATGTTGTAATAGAGCCGTTTTCCCTTTGAGTTCAGAAATTTCGTGTTGTTTCCTTGGGCTATTGTTGATGGCATATTCAGTCAGTAGCTGATTCAATTTGTTGATATTACTTGCATGGCCTCCTATGCGTGTTTTCAACGTGTTGGTGCTATATCCAACATATTTCGCTGGGCAATCGTTGCACGAAATGCAGTAAACAACGTTATTTTTCATATCTGGCGGAATTGGGTCTCTCCCAAGTAACACTTAAAATCCATTTTGGTTTTATAATTCTTTAACGATAGTTTATAAACGATTTATATGATCTTTTATTGTTTTAAAACGCATTAATGGGCAACCTTTTTACAACTGGCCTCCAGGACATCTATAAGCGTATAAAATATCCAACTTATATAACAACAATAAATTTATTTGATTTGATTTTTATTTTGCTCTTTCAGGGCCTTATAAAACATTAATATATTTGTAAATGATAGTCGATATGCAAATGGTTTAAAATACCATCTTATAAACCTGTTTTGATCTATAAAAGCCCTTTCAAACTTATTCGTAGCATTTGTGTTCTTATAAGGTCATTACAAGTCGTTTAGGTTATAAACAGGCAAATAAATAACTTTATGTGGCGTCTATAAATCATTTATAAGAAACGAAACCTTCTATAAGCTACAAAAGTTTCATAAAAGTTATTCGGCCGGACAATCGGTTTACAAAAGCAAGTCGTCTGGCAATCTTCCAAAATGTCAACAAAAGAATGTTCTCGCCATTTTCATGGTAAATAATGGGATATTTTTTAACAACAGTTTTCTGTTTCTGAAAGTAATCCTCATTTAATTCATGCTCTATAAAAGCTCAGCATCCCAATGGCTGAAATAATTTTGAAAACTTGATCTTGAACAACCACAACAACAAAACTTACTAAAAAATTGATATTTTTTATGAATTCTATCGGGTTTTCATTGCTTAAAATAGCAGTTTACTGTAGGCCCGTTATTTGTTCGTAATTTTTTAATACATATTTGCGGTAAACTTAAAAGCGCAAGTTAATTTAGAGCTGGTAACGAAAATTCAGAAGGAGAAAATAATATTAAATTTCTTTACAGATTCATAACAAATAAATTTTAGCTTCTGATTTGTTTTTTTATACTTGATTTGAATGAGATTAATTTGTTTTAAAAATTATTATTGAAAACCAAATTCCGGAGCAGAATTATTTGTAAATGAAAATTATATGATAAATAGGTTTTATAAGCATAATTCATACAGAACTTAAGAAGTTGAGTTGGCTTGTAAAGGTTTTATAATTTGCTCTACAGAACCTACTGCAGAAGGGCCTTTTTGTGCTACTAAGCGTTGTATTGGAGTTTTATAGATTCTTACATAACCGAACGTGGTTTTATAGCTTGAATTCTTAGTTAGACTGGAGAGCATTAAAAAACTCAAATTGTTACTTGGGTCTGGTTCTACTGAAAAGTTGGCTTGTGGTTTTTTCATAACGAGCAGCTAATTTTATGTTGGGAAAATCATTTTTCAAAACATTTTGTAGCTTATTCGTCAATCCGCTGACAAATGGAATTGATCTGTATCGTACAGTTTCGGGTGGAGAGGGAGAAACAATTTGCGTTGAATTATTTCTTGCTATTGTGTTCCTGATTCTGTGGTGAAGTGAAACTGGGTAGTGATTTATTTTTAGGTGTTCATCAATGATTCGATCAATTTCTTCTCCGGTGAGATTGGTGCTGAATGTCTGTACTCTTCGGATGAAATTATTGACCATGTTGATTTTCATGTGTAACGGGTGGTAAGAATAATAATCCATGAACCGCCCCGATGCCATAGCTTTACTGTACCATTCAGTTTTGATAGTTTGGTCGTTTTGGCGAACTAGTGTTAGGTCCAGAAAGGGAATTCGGTTGTTCTGTTCGATCTCATGTGTAAATTGAATATTTTCGTCATAAGAGTTAAAAATATTCAAAACATCGATGACTTTGTTTTCTGGTAACGCTAAAAGCAGATCGTCAACATACTTTTTCAAAATTGGTAACGGGGTGGGAGAATGTTGAACAACGAAGTCAAGGAGAGATTCTGTCACTAATTCAGCTACTGCTAGTGACATACAGTTACCCATAGCGGTGCCGAATATTTGTTTGTAGTATTTCCCACGGAAGGAAAAATAGCTACATTCTAGACAGAACTCCACTATCTCAAGGAACAAATCAAGATTTATGTTAGTGTGTTCTTTTATATCTGCCCAACGTTGTATGACTGTGGAAGTGACTAAACTTCGTGGAATACATGTAAACAAGGAAACAACATCAAAGGAAACCAAAATGTGTTCCTCAGGTAGTGTTACTTTGTTTATATAGTCACAAAACGAAAAAGAGTCGGTGATGTTATAGGAGCTTTTGATCGATGAACTTATGATCCGGCCGATGTATTTGGAGAGCATGTACGATGGTGCACCTATATTCGGAACCACTGGTCTGAGCGGCAAATTCCTCTTGTGTACTTTCGGCAATCCATAAATCCGTGGGCATTGTGGTGATTGTGTGCGAAGTTGATGTGCTGTTTTTTTGTCGATCAGTTTCAGTTCCAATAGTCGGTTTACCAAGTTGTTGTTCTTGTCTTTATATGTTGAGGTCGGGTTGCGGCTGTGTACTGTGTATGTGTTTCGATCCGATAGTAAGTCGAGCATTTTGGTGTTGTAGTCTTTCTCATACATAACAACGGTTTGTTTACCTTTATCAGACTCCACTACTATGAGGTCCGGATGATCTTTGGCAAATTGTTTCGTCACCTTGCATGCATGAGAGAGCAAACTGGAGAGTGCATCTTTCGGCTTGTGCTTTTGGCTGTGTAAAAAGTTTTGTATGGAGTTGGCGAGATGGCATCTATTGCGGTCACGGATTAGTTTGTCTGTAGAAGTTTCGAGAACAGCTTCTAGGTCGGCTATGATATGGTAGAACGGAATTTCATTGGTGTTTGTGTACGGTAGTGCAAATTTAGGTCCTAAGCTCCAGATGAGTTCGGCTTCTTTTGGTAATGATATGGTTGTAGCGTTGTGTATGGCTTTGGGATTGAAATTCGAGAGGTTTGGTTGTTGTGTTGTTGGCATTCGGGTTGCGATATTGGTTGGTGCTGGAGTGGGTATGATGATTTGTGAATTGTTGTGACGGCGAGTAGGATGAGTTGAAGCTGATAAAATGTTGTCGAATTTCTTTTTATTGGATGTCGTAATGAGCCTCAAATGTTTCTCTAGAAACTCGTGTTGTGAAGCAAAAAAGTTCGACGCTGTTTCGGTTGGTAATCGCTGTTTCGTGCAACGATTGCCCAGCGAAATATGTTGGATATAGCACCAACACGTTGAAAACACGCATAGGAGGCCATGCAAGTAATATCAACAAATTGAATCAGCTACTGACTGAATATGCCATCAACAATAGCCCAAGGAAACAACACGAAATTTCTGAACTCAAAGGGAAAACGGCTCTATTACAACATTGCATAGAGACAGAACATCGCTTCAATTTAAAAGGTGCTGCCATTCTGGATGAAAGCCGTCGGGAGTCTGCATTGCCCATACTGGAAGTTTGTCACATCATCAACACAGATGCAACAGTGAATAAGAGATCCGATGTTGACCATCTGAGCTCTACATATTCCGGGATCCTCAACACTATCAAGAAAGGAAATAGACCGAAGAAAAACATACCCAAACAAACCGGTACTGCTACATCAACAACATCATTTGGTAGTGCAACCAGCTAGTGATCGGAGTGTTTGTTTGCTGAGTTTTTTTGAGATTTTCTTTCGTGTTTGGAGTTTGCTCTAGGCACGTTTTTAATGGTAAAAAGTGTCCAATTATTGTATGTGAATTTAATTGTAATCGATCCTCCAGATGAAGAAACACAATTTTCTGTAAGTTTTCTACTGTTCTATGTTGTCAATTAGTTCTTTAAGAGATTGTAATGTTTGTTGTAGATTCCTGTGAAAAAGTTCAAATAAAGAACGAAACGTCGGAATAAGAAGAGAAGGTGTTTTGGATCCGTGAATTGACTGAAAAAGCCGAAATATTTTCCCGTTTACCCAGTCATAACTTTATTATCAAATTTGTGCCTGTCATCCCTTGGAGGCAGGTTTAAATAGAAACACAAAACCATGTTTTCCGATGTTTAACCCCCAGCCCAGGATTATCTTGGGGTGTTGAAGGGTGAAACTTTCTGATGGCCCAAAACAAAACAATCGTAACGAATGGGATCCGCTTTTTGGTTTCCTTAAAGTCCTGCGCTCGTAAAACTATGAGTATCATAATTATGAAAACATCCCCATCATTATCATCAACAGCATCGCACCGTCGCGGTGCCGTTAAAATCATCATCATCATCATCGTCGTTGTCGACACCATTTTTGGCACATTTTCACCCACAAGCACACATTCATTTACATACATTTTCAAAAGGAGACTAAACTGTGGAACAATGGCTGATGGAGCCATTATCAGCCCGTTTATCGCCCTGCTGGTACAGCTCAAACTGTTGTCGTTTTTTTCGTGAATGTATGTGTGTATGAGTAAGTGTGCGCTTTTTATGCTCGGAAAGTCACATTTGCTATTGTCTGCTAAATGTGAATGAGCTTGATTTGGTGCAAGTATTTTTTTTTCCTTCAAATTTTGTAGAAGGTCGATGCCCAAACAGTGCGTTTTTATGACTTAATATAGGTGACAAATTTTTATCTTTCTTTGTAGAGATGTTTGCATACCCAAACCTTGTTGAAAACTTTTATTTAATAGTAATATTTAAATTTAATAATTTCTTTTTTGAATTGAAATTTAAGTTTGAAAAAAAACTAAATTTTTACTGAGCGATAGAAACAATTTGTATAGAGTTTAAATTTCCGTGAAAATCATCCCCCCTTACCATTCACCCGAAAAGAGTGGAAGGGAGGGGGAGTAGGGTGCAAATGTTTTGGTGAGTTCTCTAACGGTATCCTTAGGGTGGAGCCGAGACGGAACAATGATCCAAAAAACATGGCTCATCTTCGGTATGTTTTCGTGTGGGTGCACCCAGTTTGAGATTTCCGTATCGTTGTCGTCCTCATATAAGTCTGAAAGTAAAATCTCTCAGTTTTTCCACCGTTTTCCTTTCTAGAAAACGCCCCCAGTGGTCCCACAACTGTAGATATGCGCGATTATCATTATTGCCATTGTTAAATGTTTGACATCAAATTTAATGTGAGCTAATTCGGTCTGGAAACATACACAGGACATCCCGTCACACTTCCTCCTCATTCGAGTAGTGGGTTTGTTTTGAAGGTCTGTTTTTCGGTTTGTTGAGACGGGATTTTCTGATACATTTAACACGAGTAGGTATGTGAGAGCAATTTTCAAATCATTCAAATTTGAATAAAGTTGAAAACTAAAACGGCAAGGACCGAAGGAGCACGAAAGCGGGAATACTGAGGTGGATGTAATGGAGTTAAACATTCCTCATAATTGTTCATAAAAAGCGAGTGCGATGTTCTTCTCTATACTGATTGTTTTGAATGCTGAATCTAATATATTTGAATTTTAATAACATTTTGAAGGACAAACGCAAACTCAAACCCTTAAAACACCACCTGAGATATGAAACAGATTTTTTTTTCTTTATTTTAAGACACTTTCCGGAATGTAACAGATTAAAACTTGATGGTTTTTTGAATTTCGGGATTCAAAAATAACAGGAGAGAGTGGGGTATTGTGAGACATGGTTGAGCGTTGGCTACCTAAATATATAGAAATAAAGAAAAAAATCTTAGTACAACTCGCATCGTCGCCGCCCTGAGTATTCATTTTTCCCAAATGTTGTTGCTGTTTAAATTTGACATGTCAAAAAGGATGAACCCTTAAATAACTTCGAGCGTCCGTAAATTAACTTCACCCTCCAAAAAACATTATGCTGAAATGTTATGATCTTAGTGTTGTCTTGCTCTTTAACATGTAAAAAAAAATTTTTATCACGCAAACGCAACCAATTTGCAAATCATTGCTTATTATGTGCCACACAATGTGGGCAACATCGTACGCCAGCTATATTTAAGAGTTTTAACATACATTCATGACAAAAAAAACGTTCCCTGCCTGTGAGTTTTTTTTTTCAATATTTCAAAATTTCATAGATCACATATAACAAATTATGGCTGAATGTTTCTGGGCCATGTTGTTATAGTACGCTACTCTGTTTTTCTCTTCTTCTCCTGAAATTTTATTTACATAACTAAATAATTAGAAAACTCATAAACTTTGCCTGTTTATTTGTTTAAATTCGATGGCAACAGTTTTCCACAAATAGATTTTTTTAAACTGCCAGAATTTATTTAAATATTATGTTTAAATAACACGTGAAAACCATTAAGGCTATTGGCCATTTTCGTTTGGCAATTTACCCCATTCTCGTCAACATCTAAATTTATTCAACTGATCCAAGGAAAAAAAAGAAATAATAACTTTGAATTCAAAAACTGAGAGAAAATAAAATTTCATAGCAAAACACAGCACAATTTTAAAACAAATAACGTATCTCTATCTATAATTAATATAACTAAATCTTATCAAAATAAAGCCTTTTTTCAGCTGTAGCATTTAAAAACATTTTCCAATATTGACTTATATTAATTCTAGCGTATTACTTTCAAAACTTAAATAATAACTTGTTTGAAACGCTTAACTGCATCTCTTTGCAAAAAACAACACAAAATTCTACTGGTTGAAAAATTGCTAAAAAAGAGCCCTCTAATATTTATCGAAAAATAATGTTTATGTTATATTAAGGTTGCCAAATAGCCAGGTTTCATCCGGGTTTGCCCGGATATTTAATACAGTATTCGGGAATAGTCCGACCCGGTCTGGTTGCCCACATTCGTAAAAAAAAGTCCGAATCAAACAAAAACCAAAACAATTTGTGTTGTAATCTTTTTATGAATTCAAAACAAATTTTTTTGTGCAAGTTTTATGAAAATAATCTTGAAAGTTGTTTTGGAATCCTGAAAAACGATTTCATGGTCGTCAAATTTGGTCATCAATTTTAAAATCAAACGCTTGGGTTTTTTCAGGATTTTATATAAAATAGCTCGGATTCGAAAAAATCTGGTAACCTTATATTATATGTTTAAGACAATAGAAAACAAAATGAATAAATGTGGGCAAAATTTCTACGAAAACAGGGCATCCGGGGCGGACCGGGCTTTTCAAAAAATTATTTCAAATATCCGGTCGAGTCCGGATAAGACTTGGCAATCTGATAAGCTTAGTTATGTTTGAATGGCAAATTTGGATTTAGTTGTGAAATACGAACATGATTTTTCTTTTAACTCTGAAACAAAGAGTTCGGTTTTGAACCGATTTGTAAATTTTCCAGAGGATTCTTTCTTCTAAACAACTTTGTCGAAAATCGCAACCATATCTAATCAGAAAATGGAGTTTTAGCCTGTTGAATCGATTTCAAGGCAGGTCAATCAAACCCAAAAAATCATTGACGAAAAATTTTGTCAATTTTGTTAATTTTGTCAATTTTATCAATTTTGTCAATTTTGTCAATTTTGTCAATTTTGTCAATTTTGTCAATTTTGTCAATTTTGTCAATTTTGTCAATTTTGTCAATTTTGTCAATTTTGTCAATTTTGTCAATTTTGTCAATTTTGTCAATTTTGTAAATTTTGTCAATTTTGTCAATTTTGTAAATTTTGTCAATTTTGTCAATTTTGTAAATTTTGTCAATTTTGTCAATTTTGTCAATTTTGTCAATTTTGTCAATTTTGTCAATTTTGTCAATTTTGTCAATTTTGTCAATTTTGTCAATTTTGTCAATTTTGTCAATTTTGTCAATTTTGTCAATTTTGTCAATTTTGTCAATTTTGTCAATTTTGTCAATTTTGTCAATTTCGTCAATTTTGTCAATTTTGTCAATCTTGTCAATTTTGTCAATTTTGTAAATTTTGTCAATCTTGTCAATTTTGTCAATTTTGTCAATTTTGTCAATTTTGTCAATTTTGTCAATTTTGTCAATTTTGTCAATTTTGTCAATTTTGTCAATTTTGTCAATTTTGTCAATTTTGTCAATTTTGTCAATTTTGTCAATTTTGTCAATTTTGTCAATTTTGTCAATTTTGTCAATTTTGTCAATTTTGTCAATTTTGTCAATTTTGTCAATTTTGTCAATTTTGTCAATTTTGTCAATTTTGTCAATTTTGTCAATTTTGTCAATTTTGTCAATTTTGTCAATTTTGTCAATTTTGTCAATTTTGTCAATTTTGTCAATTTTGTCAATTTTGTCAATTTTGTCAATTTTGTCAATTTTGTCAATTTTGTCAATTTTGTTAATTTTGTCAATTTTGTCAATTTTGTCAATTTTGTCAATATGGCAACTTTTCCCATTTTGTCATTTTTTTTAACCTCATCAATTTTTTTCAACTAATCAGTTTCGTCAATCGAGTTAATTTAATCAATTTTGTTAATTTTTTCAATTTTGTCAACTTTGTCAACTTTGTCAATTTTTGTCACTTTTGTAATTTTTTCCAATTTTGTCACAGAGGGTGGATTATTCGATAACTCACTGAGGATGCTAGCAAGTAGCTGGTTAATTATTAATATTTGTGTTTTTCAAATACTTTGGCTGAATTTAAAGGAATTCATCAACTATCTTCGAAACCATGATATCTCTCTGTCAAGAGGTTCTTCTAAGCTTCTTCCAGAATAAATGTAAATTTTATTATTTTGAAAATCAGCATCATGCTAAATGAATCCCTATTGATCAATTTAAAGTTAATCAAAGACTCTCAAATTATTTAATTGTAAAATTTTTAAATTATCACTCTCTTATATTACTCTTTCTCACTGATAACAGATTTTTTTTTAATTTCAAATGATTTTTCAATCAAACTTTATTCTTTGGAATATCTAATCAAAACCAATAACACATGAAAAAAAGATTGTTTATAAATCTTTAATATAAGGAGAATAGTAACTACATACATTCATGAACATTTTCAGTGTCTTAGAATTAATCAATAGAGTAAAAACTCAACTGAACCTTGAACCTTTGGTTGCATTTTCAAAATATACAGAACATATCACAAGTTTGATTCTCTGGTTCAAAGAAATACCATATGAAAAATTATCTGATAGTAACAAAAAATTCTAGATATATTTTATATGAAGATTTTCATTCTGCTTATTTAAACAAATTAAAATAGTTAAGTACTATTAATTTACATTAATAAGGCTTATTTCACAGAAGATATGTAAACTTTTCGAGTATCCATTCAGTTAGAAAAAGTTCAAGCCTGAAGAAAAGTAAATAAAATTGAAAAGTGACATTTCCGCCTACAACAGAGCAGCAAAAGTTACTTTCATTTTCCTTAATTAATATGTGATTTCGATGTAAGTCTTTCGCACACACACAGAGACAAAACTCGCCTGGAAACACAACACAACAGTCGTTTCTCGTTCAGTTCCAGAAGAAACTTTTCCCATGTCCCTGACCTTTTCTGCTCTCGGAAAAATCCTCAGTTAGAAGATGCAAGCAAGCAGCCCAGCGCAAATACTGCCAAACTGAATTTTTTTTTCGTTCTTTTTTGAAGAGAGCAACATTTGGAACTTTACGGAAGTTGAAGAGTAGACATTTCGAATGCTTTCTAATGAGAATTTTCCGAAATTTGGGCCCTCCTTCCGTTTTGCAAAACAAACGAACAGAAATGGCAGTCAAGTTTGCTTTTCTGCTTACGGAAGATGCTCTTTTCATTTTGGTTAAAAAGGTTAGATCCAAATTTTCCTCAAGTTTACATTTTCTCGATCGTATTAAAGGGGAAGCAAAGTGGTAGGTATCTTATTCGTCTTCAGGGAATAACATTCAAATGAGCCCAAAATACCGAACGTTTCCTTACAAATAGAGCAGGGAAAGGATAAACTAGGAAAATGGGGAATGATGGCTCACACATACTCTTGGAGAATTCAACTCAGAGGAAATATCGAGGGAAAATGGGTTGTGGTATGATTTGAGCCCCGTTTGGCGTTTATTCGTAGCCCTTTAAGGATATTTTAACTTTTCTTCGAGGGGATGAATACTTAAGTCTTTGGAAAGGAATTGAAGACCTCATGTTTATTATTCAAATTGGATTCAAGCATGCTGCAAAGCAAAGGGTGATGATATGAAGAGCAAAGCGATTTTGTAAAATAACTAGTATAATGATTGAAAAGAGCTTTCACCTAAATATTAAAACAAAATAAGGTACACCGGGGTAAGTGGGGACGGTTTTTCGTACAGTTCAAGTTTGAGAAATCAATTAAAAATCCGTAGTGGATCAATTTTGATCAAATTAGATTCAATGTGATGCAGAACAGCATTCTATTGTTTACAGTTGATTTATTAAGAAATTAAGAACGTGTATACAAAGTCATATATACATATACAACAATAAAAGAAATACTATTTTCACTTGTCATTACAATTAATTCATGATAAGATTGTAAAGTAAAAAAAGGAGGTTTTGAACCAAAGTAAAATTTTTCTTTTCACCCTTAATTTACCATTTATCAACAATGAATTATGAAGCTCAAAATAAATTACGTTATTAAAATCTTAAAATCATAATTTTAATTTTGGGTTTCCGTTTCAAATCCATCACTTAAAATATTCATATTATGAATGACCGTAAACAAATACAGTTACTGCAGGAGAGTAATCGAATATAAGTAATGATTGAAAAATTCTTCTGCAGATTTCCAAATTCGAGTTGGAGCATTTAAACATAATAGATTCCAGCAAAAAAAAAATTTCAAAAAAGGAGGGTTTTGGGTTATAGCTATTGCGTTCATAAAGAATGTTCAAAGCCAAAGAGGAATAATAATTTTTGTAAATGCTCTTTCAATGTGAATTTATAAAGGTAATATGAATTTAAATTCATCTCCAGAAAACTTAGAAAAACACATTCATAAACTTGAAATCTGATTTTGACTTGTTTGGGGGTGCTGAAACCAAATTATTTTTTTTCTATCAGCTCAAGTTTTCAATATAACTTTTGAAAATCGGTGAACATCCATCAAAAACATTTGTGCACTTTTTAAACAAACATGTGAAAAAATAGGATTTAGAAGGTAAAGATAATGATAAATTTTCCCCTAAACAAAATAAATTTAACTACTGGGTTAAAGTTATAAAAGTATGTATTTTTTTTTCTCTGTTACCTCCCAAGTAACAATTTAAGCTTTATTATGGTCAGCAAAACATCGATAGGACTAAAGTATTAACCTTCATAAAAAGCTTTCGTGCAATCTATACATGACCAGAACACTAATAAAGCTAAAATCTGGCTATTTGGCCCTGTTCTAGAAACGTCATCATGACCATTTTTGAATAAAATCATTATGTTGTCACCAAAGCTGTTAAAAAAGCTTCATAAAATATTTAACTAAAACGAATCTTAAATATTGTTGAAAGCTTAAGTCAAAAAGCTTTGCAGTCTTCAACCAAGTTTTTAAATAGATAAAAATTTCCAGTTTTCAAATACTTGATCGACAAAAACTTTCTTTTTGTGATGCCAGAAATTGTTATAATGACATCTCTTCAATAAATTATTTTTTTCAAAGCGATGTTTTATCTCTGGA
>NC_073691.1:195534949-195596050 GCF_029784155.1 Uranotaenia lowii | reverse complement strand
TAGTCGTAAATGTGCGAACGAAAGACGGCATCTACGGAAGAGCGATCTCCAAGATATGTGTTCTTCCAATGCCGAACAACCCTCCAAACGCCGATGGGGAGAATTAATTCTCCTCCAACGAAGGTGCTGGAGCACCTGCGGGAGTCGAATGGCTCCCGCAGTCCAGTTAAGTATTTTTTTTATAATGATATTCGAAAAAACTCAGAGAATGTTTCGTCCTCCAGTTGTCGTCCACCCGGACCCACCGGGTCGGGTCCATCCGCCGAAGAAGTTGCCAAGAGAACACCGTTATCCACACCGAACACTACACATCTGGTTCAAGCATGAGGGCTCAACTTTCGGGAAAATGCATGGTCGATATGTGGTGTCCTGTGAATCGTTTGGTTTCCTTTTTGAATTTATGCAGATCAAGTTTGATAATCACGCACGCTGTTCGGGGGACTGATCAACCTCCAAGCAACATGCAATGTTCTTGTACCATCGCCAGAGTACGGTTCTTATCAGGTCAAACCATCAGCAATCGAAGACGGTAGAGCTCGCCGTTACCTTTCCAGCCAACATCCAAGCGAGGTCTTCACAGCGACATCACTTCGACATCTCCACGACATCAGCATCACTTCACCAATCTCGGAGCCATCGAGAGTCGTCACAGCAGCAGGGGGTGGAAGCGGAGGCCTATGGGCCTCCGTTCCAGGCAAGTCTCTTAAATGTTAATCATTTCCTATTAAAAAGCTCCCTATGATTTCATGTGGCGATTGATGAGGCGTCCGCCGGTCCCGGAAGTGGTCCCACCGATGGTCGTAACACCCCAAGGCCCGAAGAAGGTCGGAATCAGGCAGTCCGAGTCCAGGTCCAGAAGGTCGTTGGGGTTCAAGCCAGGCCGAGTCCGGAACCAGAAGAAGGTCCAAGGAATCCAATCCACACAGCATCGAAAGGTCCGTTCGGTGTCCCAAGAAGATAACCATATCGAATCAGAAGACGGTGCCCACCACTGACGAAGTAGTAGCAGCACAACAGTCATATACAGTCCACATCGAGGTCCTGTCTTGTCAGCAGTCCAGCGTGGCATCCCAGGTCCGTTCCAGCAGTTAAGCAACGAGGAGACGAAAATGCAACGGTTGCAGTTCCAAAAATGCATCTTTGCATCTATTGTGAAAATGTGAAATTGAAGAACTTTAAGCTAATTGATGTAGCACACAGAATTCGAATCATTAGAACATAGTAGATTCCAAAATCGATTATCTAGATAGGAGGTGAAAACCTAATTCAGATTTTTTGTAATTTTTGAAATCAGATAGATTCCAAGGCGGCCGGCGTATGTTAAAGCCAATTAATTGTAGCCACCCTAATTCACTTCTACTGGTCTCGTAGTACTCTTCGAGATTGCAGTGGATCCTATTGTCTACTTAGGTAGATAAGAAGGCACTCACGAAAAGGCCTTCTGGAACAATTAGTGCTAGGTAGTATAGCTAGGTTCTACTGAGCAGAAGTTTGCAAAATAAAATTAGTTCCGATTCAACCACCGCCGCGTGTTTACCGAAATAATACAGTTTTCTTTTAACCCGCAAATAAAAAGTGTGTGCTCTACTTCAAACCAGTTAGACTTTTTTAGTGAACCTATCACACTCGCGAGTTCAGTGACCCCAATCCGGAAACCTGCATGAAAATTAAAGTTCTGGACCACGACCAAACCCGGAATCGCCCTTATGTGCGCGAACAATGACAAAAATGACAAAAATGACAAAAATGAAAAAAATGACAAAAACGACAAAAATGACAAAAATGACAAAAACACACCAAATGAGTTAAATTATGATATTTTGGCGAATATTCATGAAGATTATTTATTAATATTCTATATTTATGGGATTGAATCCCTGAAAAAGTTTAAGCCATCGGATCTGTTTCTAAGAAAAAGAAATAATTACAGTATATATTATGCAAATTGGGAAAAAAAGCCCTTCAAAACTCTCTTCAATGCGTATTTTCTTTTTAAGCATGGTTTACGAAATGAACTAAGTTTAATATCATGGCCAATTGACTATGTTTCCAAAAGATCATCATACCTCATTGATAAACTCTTCTTCAAATGATTTTCTCGCAGACGCAGACACCTTCATGAAAGCACTTTTCTTTGCCCTCCTAGGAAGTAACTCTTGTAACATAAGCAAAAGACTTATGAATTTTGGAATTTTCTAGCTGAACAAAAGGTCCAAAATTAAAACGAAAGCGACCATTTATGAATTCAACCTTTTAAGTTTTCAGTGTTGACATGTTGGGATTAACGTCACCATCGTGATACCGATCCTTTTCCAGATATAGATAAAATCCAAAATCAGAATCAGGACGAGGATCCAAATCAGACTCCAGGATCAAGCTCCAACATCCGCCTTCGCTATGAGCAACCGAAATCAGGGTCCAGGATCCATTCGCATACGTAATCAAGATCCGGTTCAAAATTCACGATCTAAATCAGGGACCACAAGGCAAGCTTCAAGGTACAAGATAAAGGCCCACGGTCAAGGTTTGGGAATTTTGATGGAAGGTCCAAGATCTAGATTCAAGAAAAGAATCATGACTTGGGATAAGAATCCAGGACCAGATTTATCAACAAAAACCGGATCAAGGTCCAAGAAATAAAATAGAAAATCCGGATCAAGATCAGGATTAACAACAGAACTCAGTAAGAAAGCCCAGGATCTAGATTCAAGGTCAAGATCGGGTTTAAGGAATCAGAACTCAAGAATAAGTTTCAGACTTACTAGGTTCTTGGATGCAAAAAACCGGATCATGACTCAAGATCCAGGATTAGAATCAAAATCTGTTCCCATATTCCAATCAATATCGAAGTAGCTGAAGTAGTATTCCTAAGTTAGAATCGTATCCATTATCCAAGATCAAGATTGAAATCCAGAATAGGAGTCCGGATCTGATTTCTCAGAATCGAATTAAAATAGTTATTTCTGCATCAAGTTTGTAAAAAGTGGATTTTTCAGCAAGAGTCGTAAAAAAATCGTCGAGCTTGGAAAAATCTAGTTTTGCAACGAATTGCATAGACAATTTTATTCAAATATGATAAATTCCCTAGATTTTTTTTAGTTAATTCTAAATCTTTCAAACTTTAAACAGTGTAAAATTTTTGTACGGCTATATCGGGTTTCACAATAGTTATTTTTATTTCAATGATAAAAATAAAACAGTTTGAAATGTGTCACAACAAAGAATGAAGCAATGACATGTAATGTAAAAAAAAATTTCGAACCATTTATGGCTTTGGATGGAGAAGAGTATTAACTGAAGTTTTGAAAACATGCTAGAAGATACACTCAACCTATTCAGTTTATCTTAGTGTTTTTTTTTTAATTTTTTTTCTCTTAAACGTTGAGGTGGGTTAAGTTTTGTTAAAATTATGCTGATAAAGGTTTTCGGTTAAAAAATTAAATTCTGTTCTAATTTTTTTCTATCATCATTCGTAATTTTAAATCGATCGGTAACCATAGCTTTTTCAGGAGATTTTTTTTATTGAATTTCAATATTATTTTCAAGGCCAAACAAAAACATGAAAAAAATCATTTCAGAATCGATAGAACCAAAAAATACATCATCATTCATAACAATTTGAGAGACCATCTATGATTTTCTATTCATTCATAAAACGTTTGATCATTACAATAAAGAGTTCGACATCCCATTAACTCCTTATGGTTTACCATTTTGCTGACTCCAACATACTACATCCAAATTTCCTCCGATTCTCTAATTTGTCAATCTTAATGGAACAAAAATACAAATAAATAATGACAAAATGTTTACAACTAAAAGCCCAAACACAAAATCATCCATATCGTTCCATTATCTTGTAAATGAAAACAGTAATCACCCTTTTTTGAGTTTGTCTTTTATCTCCAAACCTAGGTCCTCGGCAGGGTTGCCAATTTTGTTTCCGAAACTCAACCCGCACATCCACACTCCCTTTCAGCAATCCACCCACAGTCAGCTCCAACAAACAAACAAACGAAAAAGAAAACTCCAGCAGTCTCTTTCCCTCTCTCTCTCTCTTTCTTCTCTCTTTTCTCTCTGTCTCTATCACACTTTTACATCGTTGCAGTGCGAGCGATGGGCATGGACGATAACTATCATCGGTTGTTGGATCAGAACATGGCCCTGATTGAGACCCCGCTAGTGGCCCCGGCCCATGCCTACTTCCCGCAGCACTTCAAGACGGCTCTGTATCCGTACAACATGTCCGGTTTCCACCATCAGCACCAGCACGGATTGCACGGGGGCCACTTCGGGACCCTGCCAGGGGGCAACGGAAACGGAAACGGAGGCCATCACGGGCACAACGGGGACCACGAAGCGGCGAACAATGGTTATCTGGCGGCTTCGGTTTCCTCCCCGGTTGACAACATCCTTATCAGTATGAATGGCGACGGCAATGGGGCCGATGCGGCGATCGAGTACGGTGGCAGTTACTACGACAACACGGTGGAAAGACAAAGTAGGTACCACCCCAAAAAAAACAAACTACCAAAACACCTACAACAACCACCAACACAAATTGAAACCGAAAACAAAACAAAACACAAGATTCCACGAGACACCAAAACACAACTATAGGAAATGTAAACAAACAACCTTACACAAACAACAACAATACACCCACATACACAGGTGTGACTCTCCTCAAAGCTCAGGCTCGTGCTGGGAGATGTTGGTCCCGTATGTTGGTTTTTTGCGATCATCCGGTTTGTTGTCCGGGGGGTCACGCGGTTTCCGTTTTGTTTACTTTTTGTGTTTTGATTTCCCGTTGTCCCGTTGTGAGCTCTACTACTACTACTACTACTTAGGCATTGCTGCTGCCCCTTCTAGTACCACTACTATTACAGCTACGTTCAAAACTTTTGCTACCGATATCATCCGTTGTGTGCACCACCTTACCGAGTAGCATAGGTATACATTGGTTTGTTGTTGATTCGCAAACGTAATCGTGGGTCGCTGCTAACCTCAATCATAGCCTTGGCTTGGATCATCGCAGAGTTGGCTTCGTGTGTTCCGAACCATCCAGTAGGACTTTGTAGGTGCCGCCTAGTGAAAGCTGCCTAGATAGATGCCGCCCAATAGTTAGCGACCTTTCGTAGATAGATCAAGCTGGCTTTCTTAATCACTGAACAAAAGTATGCGTATTCCAGTAGTGTATTGAACTTGCTTCCCCTAACCTCAGAAGGTTGTCCCAAATCCTTTTTGTTTCTTCCACTTCCTAAAATTGTAGTCCTTAGATTTTTTTCAAACCCTTCTCTATCATTGACCCTTTTTTATTTCTTTAACTTTTCTTTTTCGTTCTTCACCGTTAAACCGTATTTTGGTCACCCGCAAGCATCGTTTCATGCCACCGATAAAGAAAATAACACACCAACACTTATATCACGTTCGAACCTCTCTTCACGCATACCAACACGCATAACGAGCCTCTCCTGTACATTGAAATCATTCAGCCTACCGATCACGTTTCATTATATCATATCTTTATCATCCGAACGAGCAGCAAAATTATTGATTTGTGAATGTAAATCTGTTGAAACAAAGCGTGAGTATGACCGATCTTGGTGACAATATATTAAACAAACTTTTACCAAAATGTTATCGAAGGCAGTATTCAAGAAATTTGAAACGAAATCATGTATGATATATTCCATAACATTGTCTTATATGTACACCGAAAGAAGAAGTTGCAAAATCTCAATGCCGGCTGGTGCTAAAGCTAACCACGGAGGAATTTTACGGATTTTCTCAAAGCAAAGCCGTTGGCATTATAATTGACACTCCACAAGCGGATCGAACACCGTACGAGTTGTTTCAACGGCTTGATTCGTTCACAATGTACGAACCATCCGAAACGTCTGAACCGTCTGAACCGCCGGACTGTCTGAAGAATCTGAACAATTCGAACCGTTCAAACCGTCCGAGCGTTCAAACTGTCCGAACCATTTGAACCGTTCAAACAGTACGGACCGTGCAAGCCGTCTAAACTGTCTGAACGGTCGGAACCGTCTGAACCATTCGAACACCTCAAATCGCCCATTTGGATTGTCCAAATCAACCGTTTGAACCGTCCAGGCCGTTTGAAGCGACTAAATCGTCCAAACCGTTCAAACTGTTCGAAGCTTCTAAATCCGAACTGAATCTTTCGATTGCTTTGATTTAGTAGAATTATTCAACCAAGTAGGCTCACAACACATATCCTGGCGTCTGAATTGTCTGAACTGTTCCCACAGTCCCAACCGTCCAAACTGTCTTAAACGTCCAAACAAGGTTGCTGAAAAAATTTCTATGATTTGGTGACAAAAATCTAACGTTCTGTGATTTACTCAAAGATTCTGTGATGGTTTTCTGTGATGCAATTACCATTAATTACATTTAGAAGTCATGACAAATTTGTTTTTTTTTTAATATTTTATCAATTTTATCATATTTTCCAGATCAAAAATTATAACCCAATATTTACATTGACACAATGAACTATCATTTTCTAAATTTGTACAAAATTTTAAAAAATCTGTAAAATCTGCGATTTTATGAAAATAAGTTTAAATTTTTTTACAATTAAAGATTTTTCTGTCATTTCGGCAACCTTGCGTCCTAAATGTCTGAACCGTCCATATCGTTCAAGTCGTTCAAACCGTCAGAGCTGTTCTAATCGTCTGAGCCGTTCAAGACGTTCAAACCGTTCGAACCATTCGAATCGTCCAAGCCGTTCAATCCGTCTGACATGTTTGAATCGTCCACACCGTTCCAACCGTTTGAATCGTCTGAACTGTCTGAACCGTCTGAAAAGACTGAATCGTCTGAACCATCCGAACCGTTTGAACCGTCCGACCTGTCTGAACCGTTAGAACAGTTCAAACCTGTTGAAACTTACGGTTTCCTCCGTCATAGCAGCAAACTTCTGCTGCTGCGAGCAGAACCAAAACATTGTTTGTTTTGGTTCCTCTTGCTATGTTCAATTCGCAATCGAAAACAATGGATCAATGATTGCTGATGACAGGTGATGATGATAAACGCGGTACAAATGTTGACATCATCACACGGTTAAGCGAGATAACACAAAGTGGGTTCGTGGTAACACAACAGTGCTGCCAGATATTCTGGGTAAGAGTATCAAAGTACTCAGTGGGAAATGAGTACTTCCCCGGTTAGGGAATATAAGAAGTGGAAAGTGACAGCTAGCTATCGCTAATTAAAATAGTTGATTTCTAATGACCTCACAGACGAAACTGAATTAAGATAACTCAATTCCATCATTGAAACCTGCGTTTTTCAACAAAACCATTTGTTCATCCGAATCGATAGAATCTTCCAAACTGTTCGAAACGGGACACAACGGGAACGGGACCTTTTTTAAAAAAAAACTCATAAATTAAAAGCTTACTGTAATGGTTTTCGAATGAATATTGATATTTAACAATTTTAACCGTCTACTGCATGATTTATGGAAAATTAAAAAAAAAAACAATTCATTGCGTAAATGTTTTTTTTTTAATATTTTCAGTGAAAAAGAACATAAAATTTTTTTATTAATGGATAATCCGATGTTCTTAAATTTTTTGGATTAAGTCTAATTTAGGATGTTTCGGCTTCTCAATCAGTTGAAATATTGTTAAAAAAAAGCACATTTACTGTTTTTAATAATATTTCAACCGACTGAGAAGCCGAAACGTCCTGAATTAGACTTTATTCACCAGTCGCAGATCCATCAATTTTTTTCATAATTTTATTATAATGATGGTAAATACATGTTGAATTCAATGATCGCTGGCGTGAATCAGTAGAACTAGTTCCACGTCGCCAATGGTTGCTACTCCGTGATTGACCGAGGCCAGATTGGCAGTTTGACAGTCCCTTTCCCATGCCCAAACTGATGCTCTCCATTTGATCATCAATAACGGCCCCGACCACGTCCTAGTAGTCAATAGATAGTTTGGAAAAGAGAGAAATGGATGAAAGATTGTGCATTAGGACCGAGGTCACCAAAATTTCTTGTTGGAAGTATGGGTGAAAACTGAAAGCATATGATCATGAGGCATTTTTTACTAGTGTGATCTTCTAAGACTAACAACACTTTCCGCAGTTTTCTGTGCGTTCTTAGTAAAACTCTTATTTTATTCTGGTTTTTTCTGCTTCAAATCTTTGATTATTTTATTACATGTTTTTAACTTTTTCATACAAAAACTGTTACAAACTAACTTGTTACTTAATGAAACGGAAGGTTCAAATTTTAAAAAAACTAAACAAGTTAGTATTGAAAAATTAAAAAATTAAACACGACAATAGAGCCTACAGAATTAAAAAAATCAACTGAAAAATGTACATTAGAATGAACGCGTAACGACGTCATCATGAAACCAATGTAATAGCTTTCAAAATTTGAAAATAGATCCTTTTAAATGAGTTCAATGATGACCGATTGAAAAAAAGTTCTGTTTTTAGAACCTTATGCTGTTAAAAAATTTAAACCTGTTCCAGCAATTGCTTTCAACCAAAAAGTAACGTTTCGAACCTGGTTTAAAGATTTAAAAAAAATGAAAAAAATAGTACAATACTTTCAGAAAATCACCTGCGATTAAATAGAAAGGAATCGACTCACCAATTTCTTAAATAGGATTTAGGACTCCTAATGCAAAATTCCTTTTAAATCCTTGGATAATGCTGCATTTAGGATTCTCCGGATAGTGGATTTGGTGTTTTTCCCTGAGGCCACTTCTTCCAAATATTTTTCGGAGACCGTTCATGAATCAATTTTTAAGGCTCAATTTGATTTGGGAAAAATGAAATTCTCTTACACAAAAACAAACTTTTTACTGAAATCAGTCATTAGTTGATGATAAACTACATAAAACCCGATTTAACCCTTCCTTCTTTAATTTTGCCTAATATTCTAGTTTCAAAGATGCAATTCTTTAGAAAAAAAAATATTTCTGACATAATTAAAGTGCGATTTAAGGTTTTTAAATATCCAAAATATGTATTTATTTCTCTACTTTGTTGATGACTTCAAAATGTTTTGTTTTTAAAACTGGCAAAGATTAATTTTTGTTTTTGATTTGTCAAAGTTCTGCATTTTAAAGAAAACTGAATTAAAAAAACTGATTAAAAAATTACTCAAATATCGAGAAAGTCTATAGTTGATTCAAAACCTTTACTTTCAATATCTTTGTAACATTTTAGAGTGTGAAAAAAGTGCAAGGATTTACTGAATTAATTTTTTAATGTTTTCATATGTTAGCCTTTAATCTCAAAATCGAGAGAAGATATTATGGAATTTAAAGCTTTCGAATCAGTCATAATTGTTTTTAAATTTTTAGCACTTCGAAAAAATGTGAATATTTTCCTTGATCCTTGATGTGTCTTCCAAGCAAATAAAAAACAAATTTCCGCTCTATTCATTCTTTGTTGCAAATTGGTTACTTTTCGAAACGAAAGGATTAAATTTTATTTTATTAGGTTCAGATTAAAAAAAAAGTTAAGATAAGAGCTTAAAATTCAACAGTAAATCAATGAAAGCAGAGCTCCAAAATTTAGTTCAGAATCATATTTCAATATTTTATAACAGAATAAAATTTAGATTTAGGAATGAAACTCCTCGACCACAATTCACAATGAGAAAGGAATTTCAATTAGAACAACAAATTTTGTTGTGTTAATCTCGTGCTGATTTGAAGAAGCTCAGGAAAGACAGATAATTGAATAGTTTTAGGACAAATGTACATATAAAGTTAAAGTTAATTACTGGGTAATGAAGGTCAAAGAATACTCCATCAAGGTGGCTTCAGTCAAATCTCACTACAGATTTCAAAGCTCCTTAGACTGGCTGAGGCTTTAGAAGGCTTAAGATGTGCGACCACTGGAAAAACCATAAGGCACGGCATCAAATTTTCCTGTACAGCTATTGGGCACGGACAACTTGTTTAAATTGAATTTTGTTTTAAACTTTGAAGTCACTTTTTTCGAACACTTGAACTTTTAGATCATGCCAACCAAATCTGTACGAGAAATCGGCGGAAAAAACGAACAAAATTGGTACAAATGACCAAAATACTGCATTCATGTAAACCGAAATCAAGTGCTTAGCTATGCAACGATTGGCAAATCACCCTGCTATTTAATTTTTGACCTTGAAGCTTTTCCCCGTCATACGGAGCAGTAAACACATTATTCTTAAAAATTTCCGGTTTTTTAAATTATTAAAAATATTAAGGGCACTGTGTGAGGCGAAAAACTCACTTACATTTTAAATGTTCGTTTTTATAACCTTTCATATTATTCACTTCTGTACCTTCCGGTGTAACTATGATATAAAACATCACGTTAGAGCGTTTGATGAAAAATAATTTTAAAAAAACATTAGATTGGAATGTAACGGATCGAACGTTGTATGCTATGCTACAAAGTTGGAAAGTTGCATAATTAAAAAAATGAATCCAGTAAACTTGGATAAAAGTACGACCTTAGTGCTATCCTATTTTAAAATTTTTTTACCATTTGTTTTTCTAAAAAAAAAACAAAACCGCATTTGATTTCTTAGACTTGTATCTCTCTTCTAAAAAAGTAACGAAGATAATAGAATGAAGGATTTGATAGCAGTAGTGGAAATTATTTACTGCTATCGAAACATACTTTTAATCCACCTCTGGGGTAAAATTTTAAAAATTTTATAACAAATTACGAACATGATAATTAATTTTTCAATTTTCAAATTCATATCTGTCAACGTTCAATATGTATGGTTCTGCAAGTTTGATTTGATTGAATATTACAATGTTCTATAATTTTTCAATTAATTTGAGCCATTTCTAATAAAGAAATGACAAAAAATGCTCTTTATTCAAATTATCCATATATTTTCTAAAGTAAGTTTTGATTTTTTAAACTGTGACCCAAAGATGGGTCTTGACTGAAACATTCAGTCAGCGAAACTTTTTTTTTGTAGAGAAATGAATCCAACTTAGATGAAATTTCAGGGACTAGATAAGGGAAAATTGATGTTGAAAAACATGCGAAAAAAAATTCGCCTTGTCTCCCGGTAGGACTTGAACCCACATCTTGCGCCTCTCCGGGGCCCATGTATTAACATTCTACTACAGGAGACCAACCTGGCGTATGAATATTATACTGGTTGAGTGTCGATGTCTATCGGAATGAAGGGAATAGTTTTCCCATGTGATCATAATCATTTTTCTTGGTCTATTTCTTCAACATCAATTTTCCCTTATCTAGTCCCTGAAATTTCATCTAAGTTGGATTCATTTCTCTACAAAAAAAAGTAAGTTTTGATTTTAGTTTTTGAAATTATAGACAGATTTTAAATTCCTTAAGGATTACTGAAATAGCTCTGCCTG
Organism: Uranotaenia lowii; assembly: GCF_029784155.1. Taxonomy (NCBI): domain Eukaryota; kingdom Metazoa; phylum Arthropoda; class Insecta; order Diptera; family Culicidae; genus Uranotaenia; species Uranotaenia lowii. The sequence continues at coordinate 195,584,654 of NC_073691.1, read as the reverse complement.
TTTTATTCTTTTTTCTATTTGATAACTGAATTCGATTAATATTCTAGTATTGAAATCATGTTCTATGATCTTTTGTTGATTTTGAGGATTTAAACGATCATTATTGTTTTTCTAATTTTGTCGACTTTTCAAATTCAACAATATTTATCTGTGATTTGAATCATTCTTTCAAACGTTATTGAGATTCTGCTCTGCAATACTGAATTTTGGAAAAGAAAACAATTTACGATATTATTTGAGAACTTGAATCTTTATCAAAGCAAAATTCTAATTTGTTTTTAGAATTTCGACTAAGAATTTTAATTCAAATTTCGAATTTTAAATGCTGAAGACACTTGCTTTTAAAATTTTTATACTGCACATAAAATTGAAACTTGAACTCCGAATTGTTTAATTGTGGTTCACAAGAATGTTTCTGAAGGAGAACTTTGATTTTAATTTTGACATCAAGGCCGTAGAAACGGGGGAGGGGGGGGTGTTTGAGGGTTAACCCCCCCCCCCCCTATCTGGGTCCAAAAATGTCATTTTTTGCTAAGCTTAAAATTTGACATTTCTAATCAAATTTTGATGAACAATTGTGTAACAATCTCACCTCCGATACCTCAAAATCTCATTCCAGTACCACAATTCTACAACAGTTTTTCGAAAAATTTCTCACTTTTTGATAGTAATTGAGTTCCAAATATTAAATCCCAAAAAAGTTAGACTATGCTTACCAGATTGTCCGGATTTTGATCAGATTTTCTCACTCAATTTATTTGCCAAATCATTCGAAAATTTCAGTTGAGTCCTTAAAATTATGTGTCTAGCGTCAAAGTAATTTTGTTTCAAACAAATTTAATCAGTATAAACATAAAACATTTTTTGGAAGCCTTAATATGATTATGAATTGGCTGATGTGTTTTGTGTGAAACAGTTTTCCACGTGTTTCTCATCTTGATTAAAATGGAAGAGTTCCAAAATTTGCCTGCATATAAGCTGGATTTTGGGGAAAATTTTGAAACAGTATGCCCTTATTTCGCCAGGTTTTAAGATAAAATTGCCTGGATTTTCCCAGCTCGGAAACTTGCGAAAAAATATCTATTAAGTATCACGTTTATTGTTTTCTATTATAAGTTTATATCAGTTCAATATTTAAAATTCAAACCATTTCAAAAATTTGGATAGGAAATTTTTATCCTCAATTCATATGCGGAGTTGAAACATAAGAAAAATTTATGAGTCCAAAATTGAAAAATGTGAAACATTTTCACCATTCACATCATCATTTAATTTGATAATTCAATTACGAATTAATAATTGAAAAAAAAAATCATATTAAAAACCACAAATTCAGAATCAAATAAAAAGTTTCTAGATAAGCGTTCTGATACAAATTTCGCTTTTTGGTTTTAAATTCATAAGATTTCTTATCTTGATAATTCATTATGAATGAAATTCTAGTATTAAATTCAAGATTTAAAATGGAATAAATTATTAAATTTAAAATTAAATATAATTACAATTTTAAATTCAATCAAAGTCAGTTTAGAAACACAGACCTGGTGATAATCACCTATGAAAGATAAGATCTCAATTCATTTTAAAGAATTTCTTTTTTGAAAAATCTAGATTTAAATTTTGGACTCTTTAATCACAGGTTTTAAATTATGAAATATGAAAAAATAAATGACTATTTTGAACTTGTTTTTTTTTATCTTCAGGTTTAAATTTCTGCTGGAAATTTTATTTAACATCATTTACATATACATATTGCAGATTCTTTAAAATCAAAGACCCCCCCTAAAATTTTAAATTTTAATGGAGTTTACAAGAGAAGAAAATAAACCTTATTTTACATTTATTTCAGAATATTGGATAAATTTCGTTATGCTCGTGGTTCGAAAGAATTTGCTTGCTTATTAAAATGAGTAAAAAAAAGTTTCGTTCAAAATCTTTTTTTTTTTGTTTTCGATTATAGTCGTTTCTATATCATTGTATCACTTGCGACTTTTATCAACGATGCAGTTGGCACACCAGTCATTGAAAAACTTTTCTGGAGAACTTTTTTTCTTATTGTAAAACATTTCAAGAATGTTGTGTCAAATTTTCAAGTCAATTGAAGCAAAACTGTAGAAATTATAGGCCTTTATCTCCTCCTATCTAATACTGCAAGAAAGCAAGAGCAGAAACATCAAACGCGTTTTTCTCGAAAGCACATTTTTAAAGTCCGTGGATATCGTCATTTGAAAACTACTTCACCGATTCGTCTCAAATTTATAACAAATTTTCTACATATAAAATACCAGACCCCAACGTTTTTCTTCATTTTTTTTTTACTTTGGGGAGATTTTACAGATAAGAAATGGCCGATTTATTCGTGAAAAATCATAGTTTTTACTTCAAACAGCCACAAAAATTTCATAAAATATTTTTTAAGTTAAATAAAAACGTTGGGGTCCAGAAAAACATTCATTAAAAATATTTTGCTCTGATTTTTTGACTTCAGATGATTCTGTGCTGAGATACAGTGTCCACCGCAAATTCTGTTTTCTAAAAGACATCCTCGAAAGTGCTCCGTCACCGGTTCATTTTTCAATATTTTTCAACGAAAAAAATACTAAATGTTCTTTTAACAATGCTTTGTATAATGCAAAAAATTTGAATATATTTGTTTGAACGATAGCTCTAGAAAAAAATCGTGAAAATGGTGTTTTTTTACCCGTTTGACCCTACCCCCCTCCCCTTAATGAAAAAAAAAATTGGCAACTCCTTGGACTTATTTTCAAAAATACATGAATTTTAATGCAAAATAACTTTAATCAGAATGATTTATGCTTAGTAAGTAAACATTTTTTCACTTGTATATGCATTATATAAGCAGAAATGTTTTAGGAAAAAAAATGTCATAAAGCCCCCAAATGAGCTGGTTTTTCCTACGGCCCTGTTTGTCATTGACTTTGACTTTGAAATTCATTAAAACATCATTTGGAAGTGGTTTAAAGATCAAAAGCACAAAAGTAAATTGACAGAAACAAGATCGAAACTTCCATTATAATCAACAATTTTAATCTTGAATCTCTCATCCATAGAAATGAATAGAAAAGATATTTATTTCTTTAAAAAACTTGTGGTAAGCAATTGGAACTCATTATTTGAAGTGTTTGAATTCAATTCAATCACTCATTTCTCAGCTAAACGAGTGGTTATTGAAATTCCAAGCGGTTCATTTCTCTTGCCTATTATAAAACAATTTCTTCCGTTCCAATAATAATGTCCAGCCTTTGATAGCTTCATTACAGCTTCACGAATTAATAATGATTAGCCATATTGCAAGCATATTTCCAAAATGTTCAGGTTGTCCGTTCAGTTATTTTATTGTGCTGTGGTTGGTTTCTAGGACAAATAGTCTCGATTTTATTGACGGAAGAAAAAAAAATGGGAGCAAACAACCTGTTCACCCCTTTACCCAATAAATGGAACAATATCCCGTTAAATGAGGAAAAAATTACACCCATCACATAACTTCTGGTCCCAATTCTGATTGGCGGCACCTAGCAGTTTGTGAATGGAAAAGATGGGCTTGCGGCAGGGGGCGGTCCACAATTGGCATTAATTTTTCAATTTTATTCTCCAACATTTTCACACCTGAATCAACTCTGTTTACCAGATTTAATGCCATCGTTGCCACACCACCACCATCATCATTGGCCAAAATTATGTGGGGAATCATATCGAAAAAAAAAACAAATAACTGGACCGAACGAGCTTGACGCTCCAAATACTGCGAGGTGGTTCGAAATGGGTTGGCAAGGTAGTTGTTCTGTTTTTTGGACCAAAAAAAATTAACTGAATTTTAGGATGTGTATGAGAGATTTAAAAATATGAAACAATTTTTATTGAAAGTTTCACAAACATTTTGACCGAAAAAGTTCAAAAATCAAAAATATTCCTCTTACTTTTGTTAATAACAACCCACTCATTCATGCATCAATCGGCTGGAAGTTGCAAACGCAAACGTATCAAGCTCCAGTGACTTTTTATTTGTGGTAATACGCTGCTTATTTTTTTCTACTTCTGACTCTCCCAGAAATCAAACCATTATTTGGTCAGGCTACATTGCAACGCCACAATTATGTCAATATTGTTCGTTGGTTTTTCGATACGGGAATTTGTCGGATTATTGAGTTTTAATTTTTTTTCAATTCCGTGGAAATGTTTTACGGAATTGTGGTTCATTATTATGCTGAAAAAAATCAATTATATTCGAATCACTTTACAACGACAAATATCATTTTGTGGTTTCAAAGGTTAAAACAGTTGAAATTTCTTAAAAAAAATTACAAAAAAAAACAGTCGTTTAACGTCATCACATTTGGAAGGGCAAAACGACAAAGTCCATTCGAGAAATTCCTGGAAAAAAGGATCCAAGTTTTTCCCCCTTTCTTTCATCCAAGTCATCATTCATGTCCTAAATCCATGTCACGTCCACGTTAGCAAAACATGGAACTTTTTCTTAATCTTTCCACACAGCCCCGGTTATCGTTTCACTTAGACTTAGACTCATTCGTCGGTCGACGAGCAGCGATTTCTTGTCAGGGTGCTTGTGCCAGTGTTCATTTTTTTCTGTCGTTTTCTTCAACAATCGCCCTAGTCTGGCATTTCATCATTTTTTTCCCACCCAACCAAATGGGTTCCTGGGAAATGCTGCGTGTCACTAGACGTATGGTCCCTTGATAGGCCTATAGAGGTTTCCTTTTTGGGGACCAGCTTTTGCCCCACTTCCCTTAACCATTTTCACGCTTAACAAAACGACATTTCTTTGGAGGTGCTTTTTTCCTTCGAGGAATCTTAACTTTAGAAGAACTGCAAAAGCGACTAAATTAGGTGCTTGGCAAGTAAATTTTTTTACTGTGTCTCAAATTTCTTGAAAAAACGACTGAGTTGGGGAAGAATGTTAAAGGTTTAACAATGCGTTGCTTTTAAATTGCCCAATCCCGCAAGTTAAGAAAAACTTCAATGGCGACCGTCAAAAATTGAATTCACAGAACTGGTTGATCTTTTGTGATTTTGGAAAAAAAGCATTCTTCTCCTTCTATGGCGACCGTCAAAACTACTTTATCGAGGTTATCATCATCGCAAAAACTTTAAGTCAAAATTGATATTTTGTTCAGCTAAAAAGAGATATTTTATGTTGATTTTTCTTATTGGAAATGACAGAATTTGAAATAATGTGAGCAGATAACCACTTCGTTTGAAACCTTGACAGACATTAAGAGTATCACTTTTGACATTTGATTGGGAATAAAAAAAAATAAGTAAAGAAGTATCTTTGAATTTGACTTTTGCCATTGTTGTTAGTCTTCGGGCTTGAAAAAAAAATGAATTCTCAGATTGAAATCTTAATTCAATATTTGAATTCATGATTCTACCTGATACTTCAACCCTAATCCGTCACAGAAATAACTACCCAGTCCCTGGAGTGTCAATTTGGCACTCCTAGCTTGAAACCATTGTATCTCTCGTGTTTCTAAATCGATTTTTACTTAAATTATACACAGAAAAAATTATTTCCTGTATAATTACGCAAATTTCAGGAGCAGGATATTTACCGTAAATTTACAGGTCGAAAAACAAATTTTGTGAAATTTAATTTTTAGTGTACAACTTTTTAACAGGACATTTGCAGTAATAATACATGAATCCTTGTTAACTTTTAAGGAAAACAATTTAAAATTACAGATTTTGTTAATTAAAGGTTGATTTAGTTTAAAAGTTGCAGTTTCAGTGACACGTAATAGTCAAAAAAAAAATTCTGTGTAGTTTTGGAAACCTTGTGATGTAACTTGAATATATTCTTCAGACAACTCTTCAGTTTTCCATTATTCAAAGTTTTAAAAAAATTCTACAAAACATGATTTGGATAAAAAGACTGTAGATCATCTACGGAATGCTCACAAAAAAATTCACTTAGTGTCCAAGAAAGCTGGAGCTAGAAGCTATATGTTGCAAACCAGTGTATAATTTTTTTAAATGTCAAAAAGAAGTGTAAAAATCGCACTTTTTAAAATTGTTTAAGTCACACCAGGTAAATATTGCAAAGTTGACGAAATTGGGCACAGTTTTGCAATTTTAAATTTTCAAAATACGAAACATCGAATTTTTGACAGATTTTCAAAGCGCTAATATAATAACACCGCTAGAATCGGTATGAAATGCAACTTTTGAAAATTCGTCAAAAATTCTGTGTTTCGTTTTTTTGAATATCAAAAGAAACCAAATTGAGCCAAATTACGTCCACTTTCAGTAATTTTTTTTTTTTTCAAAATTTATCTGGTGGAATTTAAACAATTATGACGGTCCATTTATTGAAAAGGAACGGTTTTTACACTTCTTTTTTACATTATTTGTGGTCATGAGCTTAAAAAATTTCTTAAAAATATGTCCTTAAATGCAGTAGCTTCTAACTTCAGCTTTTATGGACTCTTAGTGAAATTTTATTTGAGCATCCCGTAGATGACACAGTCTTTTTTCCAAACCATGTTTTTTCGGCTTTTTTCTGAGACTTTGAAAAACGGAAAACTGAAGTGTTTTAGGTGAATAATGTCTGTAAAACATATTTGAGTTACATCGCTAGGTTTCCAAAACTATAATTTTTGAAAAAGTCGATTGAGAAACAAGAGAAATATAACGGTTTTAAGCGAGAAGTGTCAAGTTGACACTAAAGGTCTGATTAGGGAGTTTTTTTTCGGGACTTTAAGGGTGTGTGCATTTAAAATAGTGCAAAGTTGAAGATTTCAAGAATTCATTGAGGGTTTCCAAAAAAAATTTATTGATTTTAATAAACTGATATAAAATTTTACAGTTATTATTCTTAATAAAATTTTTATATCAAATTCAAACCATTAAATTTATTATGAACGTGTTGCGATCTAAAGAAGAGCATCCAAATCATTCTAGTTTTCGGTCGAATTTAAAGAACATTTAACATCATTTAGACAGAGCATTCTAAATTGCCCCATTTTATCCGGACTTGCCCAACAAATGAAACAAAAATTGCTCGTTTTTTGGCCGCATTCATTCACATTAGTTGCTTGATTTACAAAAAAAAAATTAAAACTGGGCAGTGATAAGTTTTTATTTCTGGGTCAGAAATCGAATTTTTCAAAGTTCTTTTTATAAAATCTATTTGGATTTTTCTTTTCGCATTAGCAGAACATTCTTGATGCACACAATTGATGGTTTCTTTTTTTAAAAATGATCAATAACGGCGCCGCACAGAGTGGTTCAAATCAAGGTTGCCGAAATCACAGAAAAATCTGTATTTTCACAGAGTTTTGAGCAAATTTTCATCACAGATTCTGTGTCACAGAACAGAGAATTTTGGAAATACTACTCACAGATTTCACAGATTTTTTAAATTTTGTACGTTTTTCATAAAAATGACAAAAATGACAAAAATGACAAAAATGACAAAAATGACAAAAATGACAAAAATGACAAAAATGACAAAAATGACAAAAATGACAAAAATGACAAAAATGACAAAAATGATAAAAATGATAAAAATGATAAAAATGACAAAAATGACAAAAATGACAAAAATGACAAAAATGACAAAAATGACAAAAATGACAAAAATGACAAAAATGACAAAAATGACAAAAATGACAAAAATGACAAAAATGACAAAAATTACAAAAATGACAAAAATGACAAAAATGACAAAAATGACAAAAATGACAAAAATGACAAAAATGACAAAAATGACAAAAATGACAAAAATGACAAAAATGACAAAAATGACAAAAATGACAAAAATGACAAAAATGAGAAAAATGACAAAAATGACAAAAATGACAAAAATGACAAAAATGACAAAAATGACAAAAATGACAAAAATGACAAAAATGACAAAAATGACAAAAATGACAAAAATGACAAAAATGACAAAAATGACAAAAATGACAAAAATGACAAAAATGACAAAAATGACAAAAATGAGAAAAATGCCAAAAATGACAAAAATGACAAAAATGACAAAAATGACAAAAATGACAAAAATGACAAAAATGACAAAAATGACAAAAATGACAAAAATGACAAAAATGACAAAAATGACAAAAATGACAAAAATGACAAAAATGACAAAAATGACAAAAATGACAAAAATGACAAAAATGACAAAAATGACAAAAATGACAAAAATGACAAAAATGACAAAAATGACAAAAATGACAAAAATGACAAAAATGACAAAAATGACAAAAATGACAAAAATGACAAAAATGTCAAAAATGACAAAAACGACAAAAATGACAAAAATGACAAAAATGACAAAAATGACAAAAATGACAAAAATGACAAAAATGACAAAAATGACAAAAATGACAAAAATGACAAAAATGACAAAAATGACAAAAATGACAAAAATGACAAAAATGACAAAAATGACAAAAATGACAAAAATGACAAAAATGACAAAAATGACAAAAATGACAAAAATGACAAAAATGACAAAAATGACAAAAATGACAAAAATGACAAAAATGACAAAAATGACAAAAATGACAAAAATTATAAAAATGACAAAAATGACAAAAATGACAAAAATGACAAAAATGTCAAAAATGACAAAAACGACAAAAACGACAAAAATGACAAAAATGACAAAAATGACAAAAATGACAAAAATGACAAAAATGACAAAAATGACAAAAATGACAAAAATGACAAAAATGACAAAAATGACAAAAATGACAAAAATGACAAAAATGATAAAAATGATAAAAATGATAAAAATGACAAAAATGACAAAAATGACAAAAATGACAAAAATGACAAAAATGACAAAAATGACAAAAATGACAAAAATGACAAAAATGACAAAAATGACAAAAATGACAAAAATGACAAAAATGACAAAAATGACAAAAATGACAAAAATTACAAAAATGACAAAAATGACAAAAATGACAAAAATGACAAAAATGACAAAAATGACAAAAATGACAAAAATGACAAAAATGACAAAAATGACAAAAATGACAAAAATGACAAAAATGACAAAAATGACAAAAATGAGAAAAATGACAAAAATGACAAAAATGACAAAAATGACAAAAATGACAAAAATGACAAAAATGACAAAAATGACAAAAATGACAAAAATGACAAAAATGACAAAAATGACAAAAATGACAAAAATGACAAAAATGACAAAAATGACAAAAATGACAAAAATGACAAAAATGACAAAAATGACAAAAATGACAAAAATGAGAAAAATGACAAAAATGACAAAAATGACAAAAATGACAAAAATGACAAAAATGACAAAAATGACAAAAATGACAAAAATGACAAAAATGACAAAAATGACAAAAATGACAAAAATGACAAAAATGACAAAAATGACAAAAATGACAAAAATGACAAAAATGACAAAAATGACAAAAATGACAAAAATGACAAAAATGACAAAAATGACAAAAATGACAAAAATGACAAAAATGACAAAAATGACAAAAATGACAAAAATGACAAAAATGACAAAAATGACAAAAATGACGAAAATGACAAAAATGACAAAAATGACAAAAATGACAAAAATGACAAAAATGACAAAAATGACAAAAATGACAAAAATGACAAAAATGACAAAAATGACAAAAATGACAAAAATGACAAAAATGACAAAAATGACAAAAATGACAAAAATGACAAAAATGACAAAAATGACAAAAATGACAAAAATGACAAAAATGACAAAAATGACAAAAATGACAAAAATGACAAAAATGACAAAAATGACAAAAATGACAAAAATGACAAAAATGACAAAAATGACAAAAATGACAAAAATGACAAAAATGACAAAAATTATAAAAATGACAAAAATGACAAAAATGACAAAAATGACAAAAATGTCAAAAATGACAAAAACGACAAAAACGACAAAAATGACAAAAATGACAAAAATGACAAAAATGACAAAAATGACAAAAATGACAAAAATGACAAAAATGACAAAAATGACAAAAATGACAAAAATGACAAAAATGACAAAAATGAAAAAAATGACAAAAATGACATAAATGACAAAAATGACAAAAATGACAAAAATGACAAAAATGACAAAAATGACAAAAATGACAAAAATGACAAAAATGACAAAAATGACAAAAATGACAAAAATGACAAAAATGACAAAAATGACAAAAATGACAAAAATGACAAAAATGACAAAAATGACAAAAATGACAAAAATGACAAAAATGACAAAAATGACAAAAATGACAAAAATGACAAAAATGACTAAAATGACAAAAATGACAAAAATGACAAAAATGACAAAAATGACAAAAATGACAAAAATGACAAAAATGACAAAAATGACAAAAATTACAAAAATGACAAAAATGACAAAAATGACAAAAATGACAAAAATGACAAAAACGACAAAAATGACAAAAATGACAAAAATGACAAAAATGACAAAATTGACAAAAACGACAAAAATGACAAAAATGACAAAAATGACAAAAATGACAAAAATGACAAAAATGACAAAAATAACAAAAATTAAAAAATTACAAAAATTACAAAAATTACAAAAATGACAAAAATGACAAAAATGACAAAAATGACAAAAATAACAAAAATGACAAAAATGACAAAAATGACAAAAATGACAAAAATGACAAAAATGACAAAAATGACAAAAATGACAAAAATGACAAAAATGACAAAAATGATAAAAATGACAAAAATGACAAAAATGACAAAAATGACAAAAATGACAAAAATGACAAAAATGACAAAAATGACAAAAATGACAAAAATGACAAAAATGACAAAATGACAAAAATGACAAAAAATTTGACTCGATGTTAATTCTTCAAAAATTTAATTTTTATTTATTTTCATCACAGATTCTGTGTCACAGAACAGAGAATTTTGGAAATACTACTCACAGATTTCACAGATTTTTTAAATTTTGTACGTTTTTCATAAAAATGACAAAAATGACAAAAATGACAAAAATGACAAAAATGACAAAAATGACAAAAATGACAGAAATGACAAAAATGACAAAAATGACAAAAATGACAAAAATGACAAAAATGACAAAAATGACAAAAATGACAAAAATGACAAAAATGACAAAAATGACAAAAATGACAAAAATGACAAAAATGACAAAAATGACAAAAATGACAAAAATGACAAAAATGACAAAAATGACAAAAATGACAAAAATGACAAAAATGACAAAAATGACAAAAATGACAAAAATGACAAAAATGACAAAAATGACAAAAATGACAAAAATGACAAAAATGGCAAAAATGACAAAAATGACAAAAATGACAAAAATGACAAAAATGACAAAAATGACAAAAATGACAAAAATGACAAAAATGACAAAAATGACAAAAATGACAAAAATGACAAAAATGACAAAAATGACAAAAATGACAAAAATTACAAAAATGACAAAAATGACAAAAATGACAAAAATGACAAAAATGACAAAAACGACAAAAATGACAAAAATGACAAAAATGACAAAAATGACAAAATTGACAAAAACGACAAAAATGACAAAAATGACAAAAATGACAAAAATGACAAAAATGACAAAAATGACAAAAATGACAAAAATGACAAAAATGACAAAAATGACAAAAATGACAAAAATGACAAAAATGACAAAAATGACAAAAATGACAAAAATGACAAAAATGACAAAAATGACAAAAATGACAAAAATGACAAAAATGACAAAAATGACAAAAATGACAAAAATGACAAAAATGACAAAAATGACAAAAATGACAAAAATGACAAAAATGACAAAAATGACAAAAATGACTAAAATGACAAAAATGACAAAAATGACAAAAATGACAAAAATGACAAAAATGACAAAAATGACAAAAATGACAAAAATGACAAAAATTACAAAAATGACAAAAATGACAAAAATGACAAAAATGACAAAAATGACAAAAACGACAAAAATGACAAAAATGACAAAAATGACAAAAATGACAAAATTGACAAAAACGACAAAAATGACAAAAATGACAAAAATGACAAAAATGACAAAAATGACAAAAATGACAAAAATAACAAAAATTAAAAAATTACAAAAATTACAAAAATTACAAAAATGACAAAAATGACAAAAATGACAAAAATGACAAAAATGACAAAAATGACAAAAATGACAAAAATGACAAAAATGACAAAAATGACAAAAATGACAAAAATGACAAAAATGACAAAAATGACAAAAATGACAAAAATGATAAAAATGACAAAAATGACAAAAATGACAAAAATGACAAAAATGACAAAAATGACAAAAATGACAAAAATGACAAAAATGACAAAAATGACAAAAATGACAAAAATGACAAAAATGACAAAAATGACAAAAATGACAAAAATGACAAAAATGACAAAAATGACAAAAATGACAAAAATGACAAAAATGACTAAAATGACAAAAATGACAAAAATTACAAAAATGACAAAAATGACAAAAATGACAAAAATGACAAAAATGACAAAAACGACAAAAATGACAAAAATGACAAAAATGACAAAAATGACAAAATTGACAAAAACGACAAAAATGACAAAAATGACAAAAATGACAAAAATGACAAAAATGACAAAAATGACAAAAATAACAAAAATTAAAAAATTACAAAAATTACAAAAATTACAAAAATGACAAAAATGACAAAAATGACAAAAATGACAAAAATGACAAAAATGACAAAAATGACAAAAATGACAAAAATGACAAAAATGACAAAAATGACAAAAATGACAAAAATGATAAAAATGACAAAAATGACAAAAATGACAAAAATGACAAAAATGACAAAAATGACAAAAATGACAAAAATGACAAAAATGACAAAAATTATAAAAATGACAAAAATGACAAAAATGACAAAAATGACAAAAATGTCAAAAATGACAAAAACGACAAAAACGACAAAAATGACAAAAATGACAAAAATGACAAAAATGACAAAAATGACAAAAATGACAAAAATGACAAAAATGACAAAAATGACAAAAATGAAAAAAATGACAAAAATGACATAAATGACAAAAATGACAAAAATGACAAAAATGACAAAAATGACAAAAATGACAAAAATGACAAAAATGACAAAAATGACAAAAATGACAAAAATGACAAAAATGACAAAAATGACAAAAATGACAAAAATGACAAAAATGACAAAAATGACAAAAATGACAAAAATGACAAAAATGACAAAAATGACAAAAATGACAAAAATGACAAAAATGACAAAAATGACAAAAATGACAAAAATGACTAAAATGACAAAAATGACAAAAATGACAAAAATGACAAAAATGACAAAAATGACAAAAATGACAAAAATGACAAAAATGACAAAAATTACAAAAATGACAAAAATGACAAAAATGACAAAAATGACAAAAATGACAAAAACGACAAAAATGACAAAAATGACAAAAATGACAAAAATGACAAAATTGACAAAAACGACAAAAATGACAAAAATGACAAAAATGACAAAAATGACAAAAATGACAAAAATGACAAAAATAACAAAAATTAAAAAATTACAAAAATTACAAAAATTACAAAAATGACAAAAATGACAAAAATGACAAAAATGACAAAAATGACAAAAATGACAAAAATGACAAAAATGACAAAAATGACAAAAATGACAAAAATGACAAAAATGACAAAAATGATAAAAATGACAAAAATGACAAAAATGACAAAAATGACAAAAATGACAAAAATGACAAAAATGACAAAAATGACAAAAATGACAAAAATGACAAAAATGACAAAAATGACAAAATGACAAAAATGACAAAAAATTTGACTCGATGTTAATTCTTCAAAAATTTAATTTTTATTTATTTTCATCACAGATTCTGTGTCACAGAACAGAGAATTTTGGAAATACTACTCACAGATTTCACAGATTTTTTAAATTTTGTACGTTTTTCATAAAAATGACAAAAATGACAAAAATGACAAAAATGACAAAAATGACAAAAATGACAGAAATGACAAAAATGACAAAAATGACAAAAATGACAAAAATGACAAAAATGACAAAAATGACAAAAATGACAAAAATGACAAAAATGACAAAAATGACAAAAATGACAAAAATGACAAAAATGACAAAAATGACAAAAATGACAAAAATGACAAAAATGACAAAAATGACAAAAATGACAAAAATGACAAAAATGACAAAAATGACAAAAATGACAAAAATGACAAAAATTATAAAAATGACAAAAATGACAAAAATGACAAAAATGACAAAAATGTCAAAAATGACAAAAACGACAAAAACGACAAAAATGACAAAAATGACAAAAATGACAAAAATGACAAAAATGACAAAAATGACAAAAATGACAAAAATGACAAAAATGAAAAAAATGACAAAAATGACAAAAATGACATAAATGACAAAAATGACAAAAATGACAAAAATGACAAAAATGACAAAAATGACAAAAATGACAAAAATGACAAAAATGACAAAAATGACAAAAATGACAAAAATGACAAAAATGACAAAAATGACAAAAATGACAAAAATGACAAAAATGACAAAAATGACAAAAATGACAAAAATGACAAAAATGACAAAAATGACAAAAATGACAAAAATGACAAAAATGACAAAAATGACAAAAATGACAAAAATGACAAAAATGACAAAAATGACAAAAATGACAAAAATGACAAAAATGACAAAAATGACAAAAATGACAAAAATGACAAAAATGACAAAAATTACAAAAATGACAAAAATGACAAAAATGACAAAAATGACAAAAATGACAAAAACGACAAAAATGACAAAAATGACAAAAATGACAAAATTGACAAAAACGACAAAAATGACAAAAATGACAAAAATGACAAAAATGACAAAAATGACAAAAATGACAAAAATAACAAAAATTAAAAAATTACAAAAATTACAAAAATTACAAAAATGACAAAAATGACAAAAATGACAAAAATGACAAAAATGACAAAAATGACAAAAATGACAAAAATGACAAAAATGACAAAAATGACAAAAATGACAAAAATGACAAAAATGATAAAAATGACAAAAATGACAAAAATGACAAAAATGACAAAAATGACAAAAATGACAAAAATGACAAAAATGACAAAAATGACAAAAATGACAAAATGACAAAAATGACAAAAATGACAAAAAATTTGACTCGATGTTAATTCTTCAAAAATTTAATTTTTATTTATTTTCATCACAGATTCTGTGTCACAGAACAGAGAATTTTGGAAATACTACTCACAGATTTCACAGATTTTTTAAATTTTGTACGTTTTTCATAAAAATGACAAAAATGACAAAAATGACAAAAATGACAAAAATGACAAAAATGACAGAAATGACAAAAATGACAAAAATGACAAAAATGACAAAAATGACAAAAATGACAAAAATGACAAAAATGACAAAAATGACAAAAATGACAAAAATGACAAAAATGACAAAAATGACAAAAATGACAAAAATGACAAAAATGACAAAAATGACAAAAATGACAAAAATGACAAAAATGACAAAAATGACAAAAATGACAAAAATGACAAAAATGACAAAAATGACAAAAATGACAAAAATGACAAAAATTATAAAAATGACAAAAATGACAAAAATGACAAAAATGACAAAAATGTCAAAAATGACAAAAACGACAAAAACGACAAAAATGACAAAAATGACAAAAATGACAAAAATGACAAAAATGACAAAAATGACAAAAATGACAAAAATGACAAAAATGACAAAAATGACAAAAATGACAAAAATGAAAAAAATGACAAAAATGACATAAATGACAAAAATGACAAAAATGACAAAAATGACAAAAATGACAAAAATGACAAAAATGACAAAAATGACAAAAATGACAAAAATGACAAAAATGACAAAAATGACAAAAATGACAAAAATGACAAAAATGACAAAAATGACAAAAATGACAAAAATGACAAAAATGACAAAAATGACAAAAATGACAAAAATGACAAAAATGACAAAAATGACAAAAATGACAAAAATGACAAAAATGACAAAAATGACAAAAATGACAAAAATGACAAAAATGACAAAAATGACAAAAATGACAAAAATGACAAAAATGACAAAAATGACAAAAATGACAAAAATGACAAAAATGACAAAAATGACAAAAATGACAAAAATGACAAAAATGACAAAAATGACTAAAATGACAAAAATGACAAAAATGACAAAAATGACAAAAATGACAAAAATGACAAAAATGACAAAAATGACAAAAATGACAAAAATTACAAAAATGACAAAAATGACAAAAATGACAAAAATGACAAAAATGACAAAAACGACAAAAATGACAAAAATGACAAAAATGACAAAAATGACAAAAATGACAAAAATGACAAAATTGACAAAAATGACAAAAATGACAAAAATGACAAAAATGACAAAAATGACAAAAATGACAAAAATGACAAAAATGACAAAAATGACAAAAATGACAAAAATGACAAAAATGACAAAAATGACAAAAATGACAAAAATGACAAAAATGACAAAAATGACAAAAATGACAAAAATGACAAAAATGACAAAAATGACAAAAATGACAAAAATGACAAAAATGACAAAAATGACAAAAATGACAAAAATGACAAAAATGACAAAAATGACAAAAATGACAAAAATGACAAAAATGACAAAAATGACAAAAATGACAAAAATGACAAAAATGACAAAAATGACAAAAATGACAAAAATGACAAAAATGACAAAAATTATAAAAATGACAAAAATGACAAAAATGACAAAAATGACAAAAATGTCAAAAATGACAAAAACGACAAAAACGACAAAAATGACAAAAATGACAAAAATGACAAAAATGACAAAAATGACAAAAATGACAAAAATGACAAAAATGACAAAAATGACAAAAATGAAAAAAATGAAAAAAATGACAAAAATGACATAAATGACAAAAATGACAAAAATGACAAAAATGACAAAAATGACAAAAATGACAAAAATGACAAAAATGACAAAAATGACAAAAATGACAAAAATGACAAAAATGACAAAAATGACAAAAATGACAAAAATGACAAAAATGACAAAAATGACAAAAATGACAAAAATGACAAAAATGACAAAAATGACAAAAATGACAAAAATGACAAAAATGACAAAAATGACAAAAATGACAAAAATGACTAAAATGACAAAAATGACAAAAATGACAAAAATGACAAAAATGACAAAAATGACAAAAATGACAAAAATGACAAAAATGACAAAAATGACAAAAATTACAAAAATGACAAAAATGACAAAAATGACAAAAATGACAAAAATGACAAAAACGACAAAAATGACAAAAATGACAAAAATGACAAAAATGACAAAATTGACAAAAACGACAAAAATGACAAAAATGACAAAAATGACAAAAATGACAAAAATGACAAAAATGACAAAAATGACAAAAATGACAAAAATGACAAAAATGACAAAAATGACAAAAATGACAAAAATGACAAAAATGACAAAAATGACAAAAATGACAAAAATGACAAAAATGACAAAAATGACAAAAATGACAAAAATGACAAAAATGACAAAAATGACAAAAATGACAAAAATGACAAAAATGACAAAAATGACAAAAATGACAAAAATGACAAAAATGACAAAAATGACAAAAATGACAAAAATGACAAAAATGACAAAAATGACAAAAATGACAAAAATGACAAAAATGACAAAAATGACAAAAATGACAAAAATGACAAAAATGACAAAAATGACAAAAATGACAAAAATGACAAAAATGACAAAAATGACAAAAATTACAAAAATTACAAAAATTACAAAAATGACAAAAATGACAAAAATGACAAAAATGACAAAAATGACAAAAATGACAAAAATGACAAAAATGACAAAAACGACAAAAATGACAAAAATGACAAAAATGACAAAAATGACAAAAATGACAAAAATGACAAAAATGACAAAAATGACAAAAATTACAAAAATGACAAAAATGACAAAAATGACAAAAATGACAAAAATGACAAAAATGACAAAAATGACAAAAATGACAAAAATGACAAAAATGACAAAAATGACAAAAATGACAAAAATGACAAAAATGACAAAAATGACAAAAATGACAAAAATGACAAAAATGACAAAAATGACAAAAATGACAAAAATGACAAAAATGACAAAAATGACAAAAATGACAAAAATGACAAAAATGACAAAAATGACAAAAATGACAAAAATGACAAAAATGACAAAAATGACAAAAATGACAAAAATGACAAAAATGACAAAAATGACAAAAATGACAAAAATGACAAAATGACAAAAATGACAAAAAATTTGACTCGATGTTAATTCTTCAAAAATTTAATTTTTATTTAATATTCTTATCCTTCCATTTTAGTTTAATACCAAGATTTGATGTGCTTTTTTATCAAAATCGGTTGAAAATTGTAGGAAACATAATTTAACGAGTCACAGTGAAAAATATGGTTACAAATCTTAGTATAGGAAGAAAAAACGCGATAAAGTTCACTAACTCTATGTTTAGATTGACCTGCCTTATCACATGTCAAATTTAAGAAAGTTCTGGGACGCGAAAGACCTCTGCGTCAATAAACTTTAAAAAAAGCAAGATCTGACCTTGGGAAAGGATGCTCTTGAGCCTCAAGTGTGAATGGAATTTTAAGCTAGTTCGCTCGGAAGGAGCAAAAATAAATTGATTTTCATTAATAACCTACTTCTTCACTGATCGATGAGAAATATGTTATAATTATAGGCAAATTGCCATTTTTTACTACCTTAAAAAGTGGTTTTCTCATTGGCTAAATAGATTCAAAATCCATTACCAGATATGATTCACAGGCTTATATGAAGTTACAAAAAATTGATTGCTTCCTTCTTCAGCTTGAAAATTCTTCTACGCGACATCCAACAGTCCATGGCGAATCTGCGAATATAGCTCAATTTCTCCAATCGATCTCTTGATTTTGTTCGAATTTTGAATTCTGAATTCAGAATTCTGAATGTTGAATTTAAAAAAAAATCAGGTTATATCAGTTTCTTCCTTCAATGATATTAATTTATCAAAAATCTGATGCTGAGTGCTTGTTTTATATAAAATAGCTTCAATTTACTTCCTCCATTTAGACTCTCTTTTAAGTGTGAGATGAATAAAAAATGTTTTATCTAGTTTCTATTTCATTTTAAAAAAAACTTTAAAAACAGTCTGGGGATGGAAATCATGGGTGAAGATACACAATAAAACATTTTTTCTTGAACTATGGAAGTTCAAGAAAAATGTTTTATTGTGTAACTCACTTTTTAAATTTTTAAAGATTCCATTCTTTATATCAGATCATTTTCATTTGATATAAATTCAATGTACAGTTGAATAGACTTCAATATAAATGCTTTTTTAATGTATCATGAATTCTCTTCAGTTTATTTTAAGTTGATTCAAGAAGATTTCCATATTTTTCTTCACCTCATGTGGATCATTAAAGGTGAATTTTTTTTATTTTATATTTCAATTCCTGTTCTTAATATTATAAGTGTTTTATATTCTATGCTTCAATGAAAACGCATATTATGAATGCAAGCCCTAAGAATGAACATTTTTCGGTAGTAAAAAAAAAAAGTTTGACTTGTTTCACTTCTTAACTCTGATATTTTTTTACTCATTAAAACTCATTGTGGTGTAAAAATCACAGGAATTATCAAAAAACTTTACGTCGATGAAATTTTTGAACAATTTAAACAATAGTTGTATAACCTCAGAGGTACAGAGCTTAATTTATGTAACTTTTTCGGTTAAAGTTCTAAACACTTTAATTATTTTTTTCCTGGAACTTATGAAGACTGTTTCATAACTATATTATAAAACAATTTTTGTTGAAATTTTTCTCAGATGATAAAGATATTTCGAGTAATACGACAAAAAATCGTTTTTAACATTCGTCGATTTGTGTTCGTTTTTCCCAGAATTTGTATGTCAGCTCTTCTACCTAACTTTGAATCTTTTTTTTATTAATAATTCAATTCAAAATGGTTTTAACTCTTAGACTAAGGTTGGTAGATTTTTTTTCAGAACGTGAGCGTTGCTCCCAAGCCATGAAGTTCATTTGCAACAAACATAGATATAGGGACATATTTCGTTTGACGCTTGCTTTCTCCAGCTTTTTGGCTTCGAAAGTCACCCTCAGCTTTTCCGAGCTGGTCCCAGAAAATTGGTTATCCCTATAATTGCAAGGTGCTGATGGGTGAGGGTGAAACATAAAAGGAAAGAAAAAAAACATTGAAAACGCGAGGTATTAGCGTTAAATCACCACACGAGCACACACACACAAGCCACCGAGAAATGGCTTAAATTCTGGGCCACTTTTCTAACATTTTTCTGATTTCTCTGGAGCCACCATCTCAGAAGGACTTTATTAGGGACGAACAAGGGCGACAAGAAAAAAAAACAGTAAACTCGACTCCACCCATAAAGCAATCCTCGGAATGCTCGAATTTTGTGTGGAAAACACGAAAGGATTTTCGGTGCTTAATTTCAACCTCTCACAGGGGAAGCTTTTTTTTTCTGTTTTCTGTTCCCTCTAGAAGGCAACATTTCTTCGTAAAACTTTTCTTAAAAAAGGTCTCACAAGGTGTAAGATAAATTACTCGCACATGGATTGCTCCTCGCTTGGCGGTGCTGAGCTTGGCTAAGAAATGTCCCAGACATTCCATTAAGCTCTCCTATTTCAACGAAAAAAGGTGGATTTGTAGCAGGGTGGGAAAAAAATCCTAAACCTGGTGCACACAAAATCATTCCAAGAACACATGAGCGAGCGCAGTGATACAATAAACTCATTCCGTTGTTTTTCTTTATTTCTGTCTCTTCTAACATCATCTATCCGTCTCACATGAACCTTGGCTCAATTCTGACAAAAGCTATAAAACAGAAATCTAATCCAATCCTCATTGGAAAACATTTGCTTCTAATACTAACCGGATTTCTGTTACGTGTTTTCTGTTTCTGCTCTTTTTTTTATCTCTCTATTTTGCTGAACCGCGCCGACCGGATGTGGATCTTCAATCAACCGAAAATTGCGGACCGAACCCTTCTGCCTTTCGATGCGTGACCGACCACCGAACTTTTCGATCGCTCAGTTGGGTCCGATGATATCGAGGAAAAGGAAGCCGAAATGAGCTTTATACATTTTCAGGTGAGTTGAATATTTTTGATTTTTTTTTGTAAATTAACGAAAAAAAATAACAATCCTGAAAGAATAAAAATTGTCAAAATTGTCAAAATTGTCAAAATTGTCAAAATTGTCAAAATTGTCAAAATTGTCAAAATTGTCAAAATTGTCAAAATTGTCAAAATTGTCAAAATTGTCAAAATTGTCAAAATTGTCAAAATTGTCAAAATTGTCAAAATTGTCAAAATTGTCAAAATTGTCAAAATTGTCAAAATTGTCAAAATTGTCAAAATTGTCAAAATTGTCAAAATTGTCAAAATTGTCAAAATTGTCAAAATTGTCAAAATTGTCAAAATTGTCAAAATTGTCAAAATTGTCAAAATTGTCAAAATTGTCAAAATTGTCAAAATTGTTCAAAATTGTCAAAATTGTCAAAATTGTCGAAATTGTCAAAATTGTCAAATTGTCAAAATTGTCAAAATTTTCAAAATTGTCAAAATTGTCAAAATTGTCAAAATTGTCAAAATTGTCAAAATTGTCAAAATTGTCAAAATTGTCAAAATTGTCAAAATTGTCAAAATTGTCAAAATTGTCAAAATTGTCAAAATTGTCAAAATTGTCAAAATTGTCAAAATTGTCAAAATTGTCAAAATTGTCAAAATTGTCAAAACTGTCAAAATTGTCAAAATTGACAAAATTGTCAAAATTGTCAAAATTGTCAAAATTGTCAAAATTGTCAAAATTGTCAAAATTGTCAAAATTGTCAAAATTGTCAAAATTGTCCAAATTGTCCAAATTGTCAAAATTGTCAAAATTGTCAAAATTGTCAAAATTGTCAAAATTGTCAAAATTGTCAAAATTGTCAAAATTGTCAAAATTGTCAAAATTGTCAAAATTGTCAAAATTGTCAAAATTGTCAAAATTGTCAAAATTGTCAAAATTGTCAAAATTGTCAAAATTGTCAAAATTGTCAAAATTGTCAAAATTGTCAAAATTGGCAAGCACGAAACCTCACAAAAATTTTGTTATAATAATGAAAGTTTGTTATAATTAAAGCAATTTTGTAATGCTTTTTTGACGTCTTCTTAAAACTTCCGTTTTTTTTTTTTGTTTAACAGAGTACCTGTCACCTGGCGCTGGACGCCTGCCGTGACGATCACGTCTGCTCGTCGGCCCTCAAAACGGTGTTGATGCACTGCGAGGTGCATCGGTGCAACCGGAACGCCTGTATGGATTCGCTGCAAAGCTTCTACAAAGGCATTCACGACGATCTCAGCTTGGACATCGCTTTCTGCCTGTGCAGGTTCGTTTTGATTTTTTTTTAAAGTGGAATTAGAATTTTTTTTAAAACATTTTTTTTTTTATTTTTATGAAATTCAGAAAAACCCCCAACAGACATGACAGCTGTATGATAGCGCAGGAGAAGCTTCATCCGGCTTGTGCGCAGCGACCTCCGGAGAGTTTGATACCGCAAAATTCGAACGGAGCCGTCTCGACGTATAATCCACCTCCGTCGTGTCACGCGGTCGCCGAGATGTGCCGGGAGGACGTAGATTGCCGGGCCAGGTTGGAAGTTTTCGAGCAGTCCTGTGCCGTGGATAGTGTCACAAAGAAGTGTGCCGGAAAGACCAGCGGCTGTCGGCAGGCCATGTTGGGTATCCTGGGAACTCCGCTGCGTACCAATTGCGCCTGTCAAGGTGCTGATATGCAGGGTCTGTACGATTGTCTCGGGTGGCAGCGACTTCTGTGGTTGAACCCTTGTGTCGGTAAGGAGTTGGCTATATTTTTGTTTTAGAGTTGTTGTTCATTGTTATCTTTTTTTCGTATTTGTTTAGTTGAATCACAGAAAGACTTTCACTTGAAACGACTGGCCGAGCTAGGATTGCTCACTACGACAACTACGCCTACAACGACAACTATGCGAACAACGCGACCAACGCCACCTCCAACTCCGCCACCTACAAAACCGAAGCCTATCGTGAGTCCTTTTTTCAGTAACTCAAACGTTTGGATTAACAATTTGCTTCAATCCTTAGTACCGTCCAAAACCAACCGAAATGCAACCGATCGAGACCAACTACATAGAGACGCCAGACACTCGTCCGGAAACGCTCGTCCACAAGGGCAATGAACTGATCATAAGGCACGATCTAGATCCACCTGCTCTGCCTCCACCACCGGAAGTGTACGAACCAAGTGGGAAACATCGCCACGGACGACCACTTCCGACGCACGAAGACAGCGAAGATCGGGACGATGAAGACGATATACCGGCCCCTTCAAAATCCGGCAGCAACAAGATCCATCAGCGACCCGACGAGCAAGTCCTGCACATGTACACTACTTCGACAGAGGTTGAAACCCTTCCGCCAACGACGACTACTACGACAACACCAGAGCCAACTACGACACCAGTCCCAATACGTAAGTCCCTGAAGGTCCAATGTTCAATAAACAATGTCTTTACCGTAGTCCGTTTCTTCCCTAGGGTACTGTGTAGTTCAGAGATCTCATCAGTCCGATCAGCTGATAGCTGAAGGCAAAAGTCGACGGGTAAGTTAATTTCAGACCCAACTCTACCTTCAAACTCTAACCTCCAAACTTTGAACCCAACAGCTGTACATGCTGGACGACGCCGAGTGCAGTGAGCTGTGCACCTGCGGCGGTGGTGACTCCCTAGCGCTCACGTGTCATGCACTGTGCGTTCCACTGGCACCCTGCCGGACATCGCTGGCGTACTACAGCCACGCGGCACCGGCCTATCAGGCATTCCGGGGTCGGTGCCTGTGTTACTCCGGCCGATTCATCTGCATGCGACCGCCTCCTGGAGAGTATTCCTTGCCGGGTACGAGTGATTATCTCCATTTTTACGTCTCCCGAAACCAGTTGAACGGCACCTCTAATTTTGAATTTCTTTTCTCTCATCCATGGACCCCCTGTAGGTGGCATCTTTCTGTTACTAGGTTATAGTTCTACCGACGAAGCACTGTTAAGACCGCACACTAATTTAGGAGTTCAGGACGCTGTCCGAGCATTGCAGCAGTACGTGCTGCAGCACATCAATAATGAGGTAACAGCTAGAAAGAAGGTGTATCCCTGAACGAATTGTACTAATTGTTTACTCTCCTTTTACTACAATCCCAAAGACCTCTTGTACATTAACGTTGTTCAACATCACCGAGGAAAACATCATCCTATCGATAAGGTTGCCCCACGATTCCAAACTCACCAGCTTCGAGCTGCTGAAGATGGAAAAGGTGAGTGCTTTCAAAAGGGTTTTAAGTTAATTTTACTCCGAAGGATAAACTGTTGAATTTGGTCCTAGTTCAGTGCGAAAAGATAGGAATCGTCATTTTGAAGATATCACCATTTCCAACATAAAATTTAAGGAAATTAACCCTTTTGAAAAAAATGTTTTTGGTTTCAAAATATCTGTTGGACACTGAACAAAGATAAAGATTATTAACATATGAGTTACTTGCCTACCGTTTGGTTTGAAAACTGCGCCTGACGATTTACAAAACTTTACTTCTTCAATACTAGGGAAACCACCTCCAATAAGTTCCTCTTTCTTTTTGCACATTGATGAAATTCTTCCCACATCTCAAGTCATTGTACCATGATTGCTTGCTTATGATCCAGATTCCAATTTGATAAATCTACAATTAAGTATTTTCCCACAGCACCCAAATAAACTTCAACCCCATACTTGGGGTCTACAAGATACTTTTTATACGGCACTTTCGTCTTTCAATCCTCATCAAGAAAAACAATATTTTTCCTAAAAGATATCATACGCAAAAATAAGAGTCTGATCTTTGAAGTTGCAGTAATCACTTCCCTGACATCACAGAGCATTTCGAAAGTAAAGCAACATGAACTATCTTGCTGTATGACCAATGGCATCTACATTTCCCCCCTAACTGCCCAATATGCAATTTGGTTATGATCTGGGTCCTTTCAATTTTGACTGACTCTGTAGATCCCATTTACGGAATCTGAAAACCATGGGATTAACGTCCCTTTGCTAATATCACTTTAGGATCGACGCTGATCATTGAGTTCTACGCACTTCTCTGACAACTCTAGCTATTGCCGTCTACTAGCATGCACTCAACCTCCACGGTGGATCTCCAGGACGCTCCTCCGTATCGAAGTTTCAACAGAACTCACTGATCAAGAGAAGTTCTTTGGTGTTTTGATGAGCTATCTGAAGCCTAACTCCGTCACTCCAGATGCCATCCGTTTCCACAGTCCTTTCTCGATTGATCCACGAGTGGTCATCCGCAAATCCGACTCGAGCTCGAGCGTTAACATGGCTCACAAACTCTCCAGCTCATATCAGCTTTTAGTAATGGCTCGAGAAGGATCACTGTCGATCTGTACGGTATTCCATCTTACTCACGCTAGGAACACAGCTCAACCTCCAGCCTCGCAAATCAGATCAGCGTTTAGCAGCTACTGAAGAAGGTTTCAGTTTTTTCGGAAATCTCCAATTCGTCCCGAGAACCTACCAGTACACTCGGTATGAAAAAACGTCACGTGTCTTAACGGTTCGGATACAATCCATCTACGTTACCTCTCACGCCCTTAAGTTCAAAATGGGCCACTGCCCGGGATCCCGATTCCCTGCAAGATAATTAAAATGCAAAAGAACCCATGCTGACCAGATGTCAAGTATTGGCCTCTCATTGTTTATTGTTTAGGTCCACGACAACTAGAGAACGAGTAGCATTTCGGCGAACTTGAAGCGTATCCAATCCTATGAGACGGCAGTGATTTTCATAGCTTGGTAAACGAAACGGATCTTGCCAGTTCAGGTGCCGTAGAGCGTACCGCGAAAAGTGCCGCTAGATAGCATCTTTATGGTCCATTCTGGTAGAAATCGCACAAAATAGCTGAAGCGTACTCGAGAATAGAACGAACTATGCAACAATACAGACTTTTGAGGCAATATACGTCTTTGAAGTCTTTGGCCATACGAAACAAGAATCCAAGGCTTCGAGAAGCTTTGTCGACACAATAGTTTGTATGAATCTTGAACTCCAGCCGTCGGTCGAGAATAACACCCAGATCGTTGATGTGGTCCACCCGGATGAGTGTTACATCCCCGAAGATGTACTCTGAATGGAGAGGGTGTCGCTTGCGGGAAAACCATATAACTGAGCATTAACTGAAACTCCTGAAAAGGGAACGAACTACCTAGAAAAGAATTCACCAGTACGAGCGGACAACTTTCGCCTTAAACGTTCGAGCTTTGCGATTGCAATATCGTGACTCACCTTATCGAATGCCGCAGAGAGATCTGTGTAAGTGGCGTCAGTTTGAGTTTTCTTGGCAATGCTGTCCTGCACGAACGATGTAAAACTCAACCTACTCAACTCAACCTGTAGCCGTGGATCGTTTAGGCATGAACCCGTGAAGATCGCTGAAGATATGATGTTTGCGGTATGAGAAAATTGGATCCAAAACATCCAGTTCAAACAGTTTGGCGGTCGCGAGTGGAACGGAGATTCCACGGTAGTTGCTCATATCTTTTTGATCTCCCTTTTTGTGGACAGGAAATATGTGAGTCCATTTTCATATGTGATGAGAGAAATTAGAGAAACATGAACTATCAAAGAACGAAAGAACATAAGCCGTAAATATCATGAAAATTTCGAAAAAGATACAACGGCTCACCGACAGGACTTGAACCTGCAATCTCCGCTTCGGTACAACGGCGCGTTAGCCAATTCCACCACGGTGAACGTGATAGAACCGGCGAACACGAGCAATCGAGCTCTGCCGATCAACTGCTGGACCTTCTATCGAAACACCATGTATATCCCGCATGTGATCTTTCCCTCTATTGATCTCTCTTGTTTCTCTAACCCCACCCATCGACTCGGGATTTTAGCCGAGCGAGCACATGGTCGATTTTCATGATATTTACGGCTTATGTTCTTTCGTTCTTTGATAGTTCATGTTTCTCTAATTTCTCTCATCACATATGTAAATGTGATCATTTTCAGGTACAAAGATGTACCAAGCGATTTCATAACATCAGTATTGATTTCAACAGAGCAACACCTCCCTATGTAACTGGTCTGCTCGGAACCTTGAGCGGCACTGATTGCTTCTTCATCTGACCGTAAGTTGCGGCAAACCCGAAGCAATCGACCATGTGCTCGCTCGGCTAAAATCCCGAGTCGATGGGTGGGGTTAGAGAAACAAGAGAGATCAATAGAGGGAAAGATCACATGCGGGATATACATGGTGTTTCGATAGAAGGTCCAGCAGTTGATCGGCAGAGCTCGATTGCTCGTGTTCGCCGGTTCCATCACGTTCACCGTGATGGAATTGGCTAACGCGCCGTTGTACCGAAGCGGAGATTGCAGGTTCAAGTCCTGTCGGTGAGCCGTTGTATCTTTTTCGAAATTTTCATGATATTTACGGCTTATGTTCTTTCGTTCTTTGATAGTTCATGTTTCTCTTATTTCTCTCATCACATATGAAAATGTGATCATTTTCAGGTACAAAGATGTACCAAGCGATTTCATAACATCAGTATTAAATATGTGAGTTTTTTTCCACAATGAGGGAAAGATTGCGTCGTCCAGCGATGATTGAAAGATGTGCCTGATGGTTGTCAGCAGATATGGTAGAAAACGCTTCAAAAAAGTAGCCGGTGTACCGTCCGATCCCGGGTAAAATGATTTTTTAGCTTAACTGTCGCTTTTAGGATGGCTGCATCGTCAACCATTCAAAGATGGTCCTAGGGGTTAAAAATTTCCAACAGCCCTGGCCAGTTGCTCCAAGGAAATTCCCCCAGTTGTGAGACTACTAAAAATTTTCTCGACAAAAAGTTTCCAAATTTCTGGATCAGAATTCGCTGTGTCTCTGTCAAGGACGATGTAGGACGGAAGCTCTGGAACTTCCCGTTGATTTTTTATGAGTTTTCAAAAAGATTTTGGACGGATTTTGATCTTGAAATTCCTTTGTAACCGGTTCAGATAGTTTTGGTAGCAACGCTTAGTGACCTTTTTATAAGCAGAGTTTAGTTTGCAGTATTCTTCCTTAGTGTACCCAGTAAACATAAAATCGTATCACAAATGATAGCTTAAGTCGTTTACAATGATGTTGCGAATCGCAATCTAAGCTACATAATGAAAAGATCGTATAAAATGTCGCCTGAAGTCAGTTTATATCGGATATGAATTAAACTCCGCTATGTTCGTAAATGTTTAAATGATTTTACTCCCGCGCGGGCTTCAAATAAGAAAATCATCAAGCCCGATCAATGATGTGATGAGTTGAGAATGTTCGAAAATGTCTCAGCCGCTACGTTTGGATCAGAAGGGTCGAGCTCAACTTCCCATTCGATGGATTCAAGGACAAGTGAGACAGCTTCAAAATCCACGTTCTTGAAATCTTGATAGAAGGATAACTTCTCTCCACGGGAGCATATATCTTTGCGGCATCGAGAGAGACAAGGCTGGGTGAATAGCTTTGACAACGGGAGCGAGACCTAAGTCAATCGTCGGAATCCTGAAACCTTCGTCAACGGAACAGAGATCGAGCATACGTCCGTTATCATTTTCGATATTATTTATCAGACGTTGAGTCGTTGAACTCAGGGCGTCTAAGTAGACGCTAGAAGATGCCGAGAACGAAGAACGCACAGGGTCAGAAAGTCAATTCCGGAGGAGCACCATTTTAGGCCGGGCATATTGAAATCCAGGTGACGAGTATGTCATCCTCAGGCGAAGAAATAGAGCTGACTTTGGAAAGCAATGCGAAAAAAACTCTTCCCAATCCTGGTCGCCAGAATGGTTAGGAGACACGTACACTACGCGTAGATAAGGTTTTCGATTACCGATATCGATGCGGTTCCATAGAAGCCCCAAATCGTCCCAGGAAACGTCTTCGATAAGCAAAGCTCCACTACCAGAAGTTTTATACTGTTAAGGGGACTACGGTCGCAACGAAACACTGCATAATCTGGGCCAAGATCTGGCAAACCTCATCGCCTCCAACGAACTCAGGATCAGGACGCCTGATGATACAGGCAGGAAACAGAGCAACTGAGTCGATAGACTCCGGGGTCTCCCAAGGGATCGATGCATCCTGGTGTCAAAACCCGAAAAGCGGTTAAAGCACTTGTAGACGAGATGTGTTGGTAGCCTTGGTAGGATCTGCGGTTAGGTGAAAATTCATCACACAAGATCAAGGACCTCATCGCCGCATTCGAACTCAGAGCTGGGAAGGCTGAAGAAGCTGCCTGAAAACAGCGCGACTGAATCGAGGGGCTTTGAGGCCTTCCAAGTGCCAAGTTCGTTGCGTCCCAATAAAGCGTTGAATTATCCTCCCACAGTAAAACCGTCAAGAATTAAACTGCAGAGAGCTAGGGTCTCGTCGTCGTTGTCAGTTGGATTCCAATCAACGTTCAAACCTCTAAGAGGGTCTTCTTCAAGGACACCATAACGATTGTGGACAGACCCGAGCCAAAGACTACCGATGTGGTAACCTCAACAGTTGACTGAAAGAGTTGCACCGATGGGGCAGTCTGAGGCAGACGGTTGAAGTTCCTGTGGACTAGGTCGTTGTGTTTAGCGCAGCATCTTTGAGCGCAGGATCCAATCCGATTTGAAAGAAACAAATCTTCTAGTGGAGCCATCTACACCTTTCGGGAGTGTGCAGAATGGCCGTTAACAAGGGGTATTGCTTCGAAGTTGAATCATCGACTTTTTTAGCCATAAGGTCGAGCTGTTGCGTTAGCTTGTCTAGAACAATATCGAGGTAATAGGTTTTTGGAGCGGTGCGGTAGATCAAGTCGTCTACATAACAGCGAATACTTCGGCCGTTTTACTCCGTATCACCGTAGGTCCAACTTCCGCATCGGTAAAACTATTCTTCGCTATTCACCATGACAATGGCATTTGTAGGATAAGTTAAGTAAGGACAACTATGATAGCAATCGCTAGCACAACTGATCTTCCCGGCATGCGGCTATCGATAAAGTCAGTTAAGAGCAGCGTGGCCAGATCTCCGGATTTATCCGAAGATCTACGGATTTCTCCGTAGATCAACGCATTTTGAGCACGTCTGCAGATCTACGGGACGATGCTCGAAATTTACGTATTTGCAGTATTTCCTACGGTTTTCTACAGGCTCAACGGATTCAGCGCATAAACGAAAGTTTAAACTGACGACCACAAAAACAAGGTCATCAAGTTTCATTTCTCCTAAACCAGTACATTTTTCGTATTCTGTCGAATTTACAGATTTGGGTGGGGTAAGCTATCTGGCAACGCTGATTAGGAGGCAGTCTAGAATGGAGTGTCAACAATTGGAAATCCACCGGAATCTTTTGGAAATTTGCTTGGTGTCTTCGTTCAACTTCTTTCAACATCTCAAATTTTGCCCACTTGTGAGAATCCTGTTAGTTTTATTCTAATTAAAACATTATTTTGAGCAAACTCTATATAACACTTACCAAACATAATTCTTTAGAATGCCGTTTGGTCTATTGAATGCACCCTCTATGTTTCAATATCGGGTTCATTTATAGTGAATGTATTTAAAAAACTGCAAAAAAAAAAATTCAACATGTATGTCACAGGAATGCATGTGCTTTTGAGGGAATTCCGTCAATGCCATTTTTTCCATACTATTTTATCGATTTCTGGTATCTCGGTTTTCCAATTAAGACATCAGGAAAGTGTGCTATTTCTAGCGCATTAGATTTCACATGCGGATGCATTTAGGCTGATAAAATGGATTTCTTTGTTTTTGAAAAAATGTCAGCTTCTTATAGGTTTTATTTCTTACCTAAACTGTGAATAAACTTTTATTTTTTATATTTTGTGAACTGATATTATAAAACTTTTTTCTCTAATCCAGGATCATTGCACAAAAATCCTCGAAACCATCTCGCACCAGATCAACACCCAGCACGTCGAAATGTCCGCCCACCGTTTGCTGAGCATCTTCAAGATGGCCGAGGTGCAGGTCGTCATGCCGGAAGTGAGTAGCGGCTTCCGGTGGAGCAGCTCCCGAAGTTGGCAGCTGCTCGTAAGTCTGGCCCTGGCACTGGCTTTCACACCCGTTGTCCGGTGGAACCTGCAGCATATGCTCGGGCTTCTGAGCACGTGACATTGAATCGATCCCACGGAACTACATCGTCGCCATTTGTTAGAATAATCGTCATTCTAAATCAGCTATCTTCATTGAAGGAAAACCGAGCAAACCGAAGAATATCGTCCAATCTCCAAAAAAAAAAGAAAAACAACACGCGCTCCAAATCGTTGATCGCATCCTGAATACGCTTCGTTCTACGGCTTCATTATCGGGTGGAACTCACCTGCCTCATCTAGGGAGAAGAGAGAAATTGAAATCCAAAGCATTATCACACTTACCCATAGGAAAACATACACAAACATTCCCAGGATCATCATCGTTGTAAATGAGGTTTGTAAAAATATCACACAGATAGCATATAAATTAAAGTAAGGGAAGGAAAAAAAACAAACAAACATAAACAACTATTGACTATAATCGCTACAATTGCTACTTTACTCGACATGTTACGCCACTGTTACACTCTATAGCCATATTGATTTTTTTAACGAGAATAATCGTACTGGAGAAAGGGAAAAAAGTTTAATATAAGAAAATGATTTCAAAGAAATATAGAAAATTAATTACAGAAAAAAGGGAAAAGGTTACGTTTTTTAATCTACGAAAAAGTATGTGCAAGTGTTGAGGAAATGTTCTGTGAAAAAAAATAAACAGACGAAATATAGATATTTAAACATTTCTATTGAAATTGATGATCGATTGCGGCAACTGTGGAACCGGACATTCTTTGAAACTGAAAGTGTACATCGAGGGAAAAACTGCGTGTGAATGGATGTGGAAAGCTGATTTACTGTAGGGAAATCATTGACTGGTTTTTATTTACATTTTTGAAATCGAAAAAAATATCATTGTGTAGTAGGAGAAAAAAAAACTCAAACTCAAGCCATAAATTTCCGAGCATCGCATCGGAAGGGAAGGAAACAGAATCGAAATATTGAACATAAAACTGTACATTGTAGCCCCGCATCGTGTACGAGTAGAGCAAAAAGAAAAACCATGGGGAATGAATATTTAATTTGTGTTCGTCGTTAGTTGTGTGGACTAGTTAGTTAGTGAGTAACCCTTCACCTGATGTGACAGAAAAAAAATACGAAATCCTACAATTTTTCATTTTTCACCGACTACATATCTTGAAGAGAAAAAAAGAGTAACGGATTCAATTGACACCCAATGATATAAATTTGTCTGTGTTTTTATGTTCGAGTTATTTAAAAAAAAAAGTAGAATCAAAAAAAGTTTTAAACAAACTTAAACTAAATTTATATTAACAACGCACCAAGTACTTCAATTCTTTGATTTTTTATTATTTTTCTATTCTCAAAAAATAGACTGACAAATTTATTTTGATCGAACGTCACAAAATATTTTACTACAGTTTGAAAATTGAAGAAAAACTTTAAACACTTTTTGTCAGTCGATATATGTTGAAATTCGTTGGGAGGAAATGCGTACGAGAGTGAAAGTGCCGAGAACAGCTGGATGAGTAAATCATTTGTATTCTAGCAAATTTATTCCACTGGTGTGCGTGACTGTAACGTGGGATGGAAATGAGAAAAAACAAGCATTCGATAAGATCACAATCGTAAAAATATGTCTTCCTGAAAACAAAAAAAAATGTGTTTATTCTAGAAAATATGTAAAATCTAATATCCATCTAATGAAAACTTCAAAGCAAAGCATGGCGAATAAATAAGAAAGAGCGAAGAGAAATCTAGTTTGTATGTAAAAAAATAAAATAAAAGAAAACAAATTCATAAACCAATTATCAATACCCAAACCTAGCTATGGTAGGGTGGATGGTGAATAGGATAAACAATGAACTCACAAACACAGAAGGAAAAGAAAAACAAAAAGTGACACACTCACTCACACGAACACAAACGTACGTTCACGGCTAGCTAAAATTGTTAAATTTGTTGGATTGAGAAGGAATGTTTCTATTGAACGGTTTATTTTCGATGCTTGTGAATAAAATTTATCAATACTTACAACCACATTCTTACTTACAGAAATAGAACAAAAAACAACAACAAAACAACAACAAAACAACAGCAACATGAACACAAATACATTCACAGACATTCAGATGTTTATCAGATGGAAAAAAAAATCAAATCACATCACATTTAATCAGTAACCTTAGTAGAAAGATTCGCGACGTCGTCTGTGTGAGCTGCAAATTTGATAAGGAAAAGGAAAAAATGCGTTGTAAATAGTTATACACTAACACCCACATAGATATACTTATTTGTTGAATCGAAATCGTCAAATCGATCGGAAACTGTTGGAACATTTAAAGAGTGATTTGCCCAATTTGGAATATCGGAACTTTAGCAAAGTGTGTTTTTGTTCTGGCCCACGCTCCATTCCGGCTCTCGTTGAAATATCAGAAAGATAGTTTAAAACGTATTTTATATCTAGACGAATTTTGTTTGAATTTATATCAAACTAGAGGAAAAGAAAGCCGTCAAATTAAATTAACTGCTAAAGCAAGTTATTTGTTTTCGCATTCATATAGCGCTACAACCCGTAAACCGAAGAGAAATATTTTAAGGAAGTCGACTGTTTGGGGAAAAGGAACACACTTGTATTCATACACTTCACATATACATATAACAGCAACACGGATACATATCAATATACAAAGAATAGTTCTAATAAAGGCGATTCGAACAAAAAACGATAACATAAAACCATTCAATCACACAGAATTCATAATAATTGAGTTTTTTTTCCAAAGAGAAAAAACAAAAATTACAAATGATAAAATAACACTCGTACACACACATATAAACACTCAAAAATGAACTAAGTTTTTAGTAGGATGAACTCTTATCAAAAATGTTTTCTTTTTAACTAAGTTTAGCAGTGTTTACTATTATTCAGTTGATAACTTTATCCATTTTGTAAGAAACTGTCATGAAATGAACTGTAATAAAACAGAAACTAAACATCATCGTTTTGTTTTTTTTTCTTTTTTTTTTGGAAATCGTCTCCAACGTACCTACTGGTTTTTCTAATTTTTCCCTTTTTCTCAGATTGGATAGAGTTATTTCTAACTTTCTGTTGAGACTCACGGTTCGTTAAGATCCTTTAATAGAAACGGGCTCGTTCGATGTTTTCTGCTGAACTCATCAGAACCAAAACTATGTTTGTATTGGTTTCAGAATACAGTTCGCAACTGATGATTGCCGAACAATGGGCGGAGGAACCGAAAAGTTGTTTTTTATCTTCTTAAGAAAAATTCGGAAGATCTGTCAAAAGTTGGGTAAAAATTTAGCTGCATTGCATCTCACTTGCACTAATGCAAATCCATCGCCCAAATTCGGCAGCGTTTTCATCGCCTGTAGGATGAGGATAACAGTACAAATGTTTACATCATCACACGGTTAAGCGAGTCTGCCCAATTAGGGTTCGTGGTAGCACAACATTGTTGTCAGAAATTCTAAGTAGAAGTACCAAACTACTCATTCAGAATTGAGTACTTTCTTAGTTAGAGAATATGAGAAGTGAAAAGTGACAAAAAGTAATCGCAAGATGATATTACAACAACTAGTCGTAGAATGGAAATAAACGATCACTCTATTCCATCACTGAAACCCGCGTTTTCAACACTTATGACAACCCAGCAAATTATTCTTTTATATTACGCTTAAAACAGGCCTTTTTCCGACAGTATGCGTCAAGTGTCAGTAAGGGAAACTGAAGCCAAACTTGGAATGGCAACATTTGTTCACTGATGAAAGTGTGGTTTTCACTTCAACGAAATCAGATCAATTCTGATTGCAGGTTAATGTGTGAATGAATTTTACCGACCCTTGAGCATCCCCCATGAGCGTGCAGGTTGAGCGAGCAGTCATATCGTAAAAATTTAGAGTAGTTCAGCCTTTCTTTTCAGTAAGTCACCGGTGAATTTTCCTATATCGGATTTTCTGTCCGTACAAGCATGCTTCCGGTCAAAATTACACAATCGGACATTCTTTAGAAGCTTACAAATTTCGACATAGATGGGATTTTCTGTTCCAAGTAGAAGCGCTGCCTCAGAATATTCAATACAAAGTGGGTTGGCCCAGAAGAAGTATGTTAAAAAAAGAGTTTTAAAAACATGGGAAAAAATTTCCATAAACAAACCTTTTCTTCGAACTTTTAAAGAATTTTTTTACTTTCCATCAGGACAAAATGGGACTTGGTTTTTTGAGTTAAATTTTTTGATCGTGCAGCTACACGTTAAATTTCGAGGCAGCCCATTTCGCGTTCGAAGAATTTTGTAAACAGGACCTGCAAACTGTCACCACAAAAGGGAATAACGACATCGTGAATCGACCCATTGCAGAAACAAAAAGCTTGCTTTAAAATAATTGGGATTACAAGTTACCCATTGTGAAATATACTGAGTAGTATAAATACCCAATGTGGTGAAGCAGTTTCAGCAAAAAAAAAAGCTACATCGTTTCTTTCTTTTGCAGTCAAATGGAAAAAAAGGGAAACCGTAGTTCCGTATGTGATGAATAAGTGTTTTTTCCGAATGTGTAGATTGGAAACGTCGTCAAAACTGGCATTGATGAACAAGAAATAAAAAGCGAGTCGTAATGACAGCTTGATCACGACGTTCCTAATTTCAAGCGAGTTGAGAGGACGGCTTAAAATTGAAAGATGAGTTGAGAAGAAAGTCTAAACATATCGATAAGAATTCAAGCGAGTTGGGAGGACAGCTTGAAGCTCAGACGCGAGTTGAGAGGACAGCCTGAACATATCGATAAGAATTCAAACGATTTGAACGAACAGCTTGGAATTCAAAGACTAGTTGAAAGGACAGCCTAAACATATTGATAAGAATTCAAGCGAGTTGGGAGGACAGCTTGAAATTAAAAGGCGAGTTGAAAGGACGCGCTACTCGTGTTTTCAAGAAACCGTTACCTATTAAGCCTGTAAAATACTATTTGTAAAATTTCCACAATTAAGTTTTTTCTTCATTTCGATGTATATTTAAACCCAGCAAACATTTAAGGAGGAATATCGAAGGAACAACAGAATTATTCAAACAATTATACCAGATGAAAAGATTGTATTAAACTTACCAAAAAAACATATAGCTACAAAAGTGGAGGCGATATATCTA
This sequence comes from Uranotaenia lowii, assembly GCF_029784155.1. NCBI lineage: Eukaryota > Metazoa > Arthropoda > Insecta > Diptera > Culicidae > Uranotaenia > Uranotaenia lowii. The sequence continues at coordinate 195,548,076 of NC_073691.1, read as the reverse complement.
CAATGACTCAGTTCCAACGATTCGATTTCCCCACAAAATGCAAAATAAACGATTTAAAGTAATTTGAGTAAAATATAAAAAAAAATCCCCGATCGAGATTTGAACTCCAGCCCTCCGGGTTCGCAGTCCGGTATTTTACCTCGATGCCAACTCATCAGTTGATATGATTCACGTTATAGCTCTATTTATAGGTGAGATTTACTTTTTACGAACCAGTCAAAGGAAGAAAGGTAGAGATCGGATAGAGTTGCAATCGATGGGTGGTTCATTTCCATTTATCGTAAATCCGTTCACTCAAATCGTAAATGCCGAATTAGCGTATTCCCAACTTTTTGGAGGCATATTTACGAATTGACTAAACTGCTATCCGACTCAACTTTTTTTTGGGCAAAGCTTGTCGTAATTGAATGATAGAAAATCACTCAATACCAACTTGTATACGATGGTTATTGAAAATGTCTTAATATTCGATTTGGTTTATCATTTCTATTACGATTTCATGTTAGCTGGGAAGACACTTTCATTAAGGTGTCACTTGACAAAGGACAATGAATAAGACAATATTTTTTGATATCTACATCGATAGAGGACTATGATTTTATGTTAAAAAATCATGCTAACCTCTCTAAAATAAGCTTTTTATGTGTATGTTTCATCATGGCTCATGCGCTCAATATAACGCGCCACCCATAAAATATTGAAAAAATCATTTTTTTTTTCAAAACGATTCTAGCACGTTCCCCTACTTAATCGAATGTGAAATCAAGACACATGTTGTGCATTTGAATCAAATTTCCGTCAGAGGTATGCCCAGACTATCGAGCACGATGTTAAGAATTTGGAAGAAAAATGAAAGATAATCCGAATCAAATCTGAAAATTTGAATTCGAACTGGTCGAGTAAGCTTGCCTTACGGGCAAATCAATGAATGTAAGAAATTGCACCTTGAGTTGAGTTGAGATAGAGTATTGTGGTGAGCATGGGAAATACCGGAAATTTTCTTGAATTTAGGTTTTAGCAACCAGACAAGCTGCCTGGCATGCCAAAATGGACTCAAACGGGAAGATTGTTCCCAGTGATAACACTTTTGTATGGCTCTGGAAAGAGCCGTTTTGTATGCAACGGGAGAAAAGTGTAGGAGCAGCGAGCACAAAGAAACATTCACTTTCTAGCTTTCCATAGCGTTTAATTTCTCTCTACAAAATTTAACACTACGAATACTAGTTTTTTGCGTCATACAATCGGCTCCGACCGAGTACGATGATGGTAGTTGGCAAAGATGCCAATGTGCCTGATTTTTCAAGATTTGCCTGATTTTTCGAGGCTCAGCCTGACAACCTGATAAGCCATAACATATTGAATTTCCCTGATTTTTGAAAATATGCCTGATTTTTACGAATGTTATGAAAAAGGGGTCGAAAGGAACAGGATTAGGTATCATTGCTAAAGTAAAAAAAAGTGAAAATGTGGCTGAATCAAAGCAATCCCTTTAATTTTTATTTAAAAAAAGGAAGTTTTTATTCAGTAGAATTATTCAACCAAGTAGGCTCCTAACACACATTCGAGTGAAAACGTGAAGCGATGGACGAAAAACAAGTTAACAACTTTGAGCGAAATTTCCGTTACTTGAACGTTGCCTGATTTTGCCTGATTTTTATTTCATCACATCTCTGATATTGGAAAATAAAAATGTTGGCAACCCTGGTTGCTGCTGTTCTCTTCGTTGGTTTCTCTCTCCTTCGGTTTCGTTATCGCTACGATGTTGTCGTGTTCATGATAAAGGTCTGGTAAACTGAACGTCCACGGTTTTTATAACCTTGACCCATCGCGCGCTGCTAACTGATTGGTCGCTGGTCTTTTTTTCTCGCTCTCCTTCTTCGGACCGCCCACCTTCTTCGGATTGTGTTCCTTCTTCAGACCGCTCTGCTGAAAGTGCGCTTTCGGTGTCATTTTGATCGAGGTTGTCCAATGGTGCTAACTTGTGAATTGGACTCTTCTAGGTGCAAGATTAGGTTTTATGTCCACAACTCTTACTAAACCATCTTCTTCATGATACACCGTAACTATCTGAGCAAGCTTCCGAAGCTGAGGAGGAACGTTTTCTCCCTTTAAAATCACAATCAATCCGAGTTTTGCGTTGACTCGCTTTTGCGTTCATTTGCCTCGAACTTGTAGTTCCATCAAATTCTCTTTCGACTACTTGCTCGAAAAATACTCACAAGGTTGTTGAAACTACTGTCAGCGAGACAAAAGGTTTTCTGGAATTTTCTTGTACGTCGGTTCAGGGACAGCATGAAAGGGACGACCTATCATGGGGTGTGCAGGGGTAAGTGCCTCGGGATCATGAGGGTCATTTGAGTGAGTGAGTAGTGGTCTTGAATTGAGGATTGCTTCTATTTAACACAGGAGAGTGTAGAGCTCAAAGACAGTGAGCGACGCAGACAGGTAAAACTTCTTGAGAACAGATTTTACGCTCTTAAACACCCTCCAAGAGGTGGCCGAAATGTGGGGAATTGGGAGCAATAGTTTCCCAACGTATCTCTTTGGTCTGACATAGCTCGACGAGATTTTGCACCAATAAAATTGGTTCCATTGTCACTGAAGACGGTATATGGTGGGCCCTTGCGTGAAACAAAACGTTGGAACGCTGCCACAAAAGCCTCTGTAGAAAGGTTCTCCACTGCCTTTAGCCTTCGTTACCATACATACGAAGATGGAAATATAACCTTTAACAGGGGTTGCCTTCCAAGCCATTTGCTAACCAAGGATGGGTCCTGCATAGTTGACTCCAACTTACGTGAAGAATGGTCCTTTATTCACTCTGTAGGATGGAAGATCTCCCATTTGTTGATCTATCGTAGTTGGAGATGTATGGAAACACTCAACGCAGCTTCTTAGGACGCTTTGACAAAAAATTTGCCTAAAGATGGTTATCACACCAGAGACATCCACATGTAAGTTCACACGATAAATAGCAGTTTAAAGACTTCGAGACACTGGAATTTTATCCGGTAAAATTAGCTGGTGTTTTGGTTCATAGGGTAGGTTTGCTTAATGAATTCTTCCTCCAACTCGTAGTAGGCTGTTATCGAGAAAAGACTTCAGACTGTAAGTCGAAGATTGCTTTTACCGCTGCAATTTTTTCAATCTCCCTGGACAATTTTTGTTGCTGAATGACACTAACGATCATTTTCATCGACTCGCAAAGTTCAAGTATTTTCGGATAGAGGCTAAAGGTTCGTTCTTCTCCCTTTTTCGGAAGGAAGAAAAAAATCGTTGTGTTTTTTGAAAAGAGAGGAGCTTGGTCAGGATTGGGAACTCTTCATCCAAGTATGAACTGACACGGGCAGTTTCATTTCGGGAATCTCTTCTTCATGTACTCGTATGAGATCAAGGTTGCCGAAACCACAGAAAAATCTCTAGTTTCACAGAATTTTGAGCATATTTTCGCCAAATAGGTCTGTTTCAATGAATACAGAATTTTAGAATTTTCACAGATTGAAAAGGTTTTTTAATTTTTGTACGTATTCCTAAAATTAATATTTTTATGTTAACATTAATTTCGGACTTCTTACTTTGTTTTGGATAAATGTGATCGGATTGGTAATGCTTATTGGTTTTCTCACAAAAATGTACAAAAGACTCAATTTTTCATGGCTTTTTCAAGAAATCTGTGCCGTTTCACAGATTTTTTGATATAATCACAAAAAGTCAGAATTTTTTCACAGGAGCACAGAATTTTTATTGGCCATCTCGATCTTGTTTAAGAGATCATTTTCGGTCAAAAATTTATCGAAAATTTGCAATTGTGGATACTCACAATGCTGACTGGTTTGTGGCCCAACGTTTTGCACACGTTCCGGCAGTCGTCCGGCTCTGAAAAGTCGTTGGTAGCGACCAACCAGTGAAGCAAGCCTGCGTTATCCTGCTTCCCGAGGACCATAACTTTATAAATAGACGACAACTTTTTCCAACCAATATGGCGCACTTTGTAATTTGTTCGTTTTTTCGGAAACACGAATGGCCAATCAATGTTCCTTCTTGATATTTTTAATTGTCAACTGTTTACACTCTAAGCGAAGCCCACTAAAAATAAATGCAATTTTCTTCGTCGTATCTTGTTCCAGTTTCGCTTTCCCTTTTCGTTTGCGATGGATAAGCAAGATTCTCTTCTAAATTACACGCTGGGCCATATTGAACCATGAATGCTTGAAAAATAACCATAATGGAAGTTTTATGGATCAAGTCGTTTTATGAGTTTTCAGCGAAAACTCATAAAATGAGATTCCACCGAGAACTTGGATTATGGTTATTTTTTAACCGTTTGTTAAAACTGGAAAACGGTTATAAATTAACCGTTTTCCTATAAAATTAAAAAGGGTTCGTTCTATTGCAGCTAAAATGGAAGATATTCGAATGTTATATTAAAAACCGAAGGACTAATGGAGTTATACCGTTTTAATCATCGTGTATAGTATTTAATTATTATAAATTATAATTTTTGATTTCTGTTGAATACTCTGTTAGAAAACTTCAATTCATAGTGCCAAGTTGCGTGCCTGAATGAAATTGAAACTATTATGTAACCGTTCCAGAGTCCAGAAGGCTCGATAACATGCTGGAGCTGTTTAGTCTTAAGCTCGGTTACAGTTCCTTGAAGCCCGATCCATTGGAGCACCGTACTCATAGAACTATTTCTATCACAATTCCATGCATAGTTCAATCTGAAACCAAACGAAAAATAAACTATTGCTTCACATGCATTATGTTACTAAGGTCTCAGGTTCTAAAATCTTCATCGAATCTTTGCTAAAATCTTACCCGTATGTGCGTGCTTCTTTCCTGTAAATTTTGAAGAACAATCTTCCGGATAAATATATCATTTGTAGGACTGCTCAAGCGAATGTGTTCTAGACACGTCACGGAACGTGCGTTTATAGTTTTGAATATTTCTTCTGAAATTATCAAAGAACTTTATAGAATTTTGTTTTAAAATCAAATAAAGTTTTTTCCTGATCAGCCGTCCGGAAGGTAATTGAAATCAATATTGCTTCAGAAAGATCATACGTGACATTGTTATCGTAGATCAGCTCATCTAGCAAATAGTTTCTCATGAGGCAGCTTCCTCCAAAAAGTTCAGCCGTATCCGATAGTTTCCCCATTCGCCCAGAATCGTCCATAGGATTGTAATCGTCGATACTGAAAGTACGAATCGTAAATATTACGAATGAAAGAAGCACAACAATATAAAAAATACAATTTACCTGCTCATGGTGATCGGGTTGAAAATTTGATTTTCACCGAAAACTATTGAGCTAGCGAAAAAACGATGGCGGACCGCTCACCAAAAACAAACTTATCTTTTCTGTTGATGCTGGAATTTTCAACCATTATTTTTGTTTTCAAAAAAAACTTTGAAAATGGTTTAAATTCAATAGTTCATTCTGGTTAAAAATCAACAATTATCGAAGTTTTCGAGAGAAAACCAGAAAACGGTTGAAAAAAACTCGGAAATGGTTATAAAAAAATGAGCGTGTATGACAAATTTCCAGAAATGCCTTTTATGTTTCTTAAAATCGTTCTAAAAAGACACCATTGGGCTCAAGCATTTTGGAATAAAACGAATCACGTACATATCGTTCACAGGAATTTCGGTAACAATTTCACATCACTTTATTCAACTTTCCGAAGCTTACAAAATTCCTTCTTCCTAGTGATTCGAAACAATTCCCGGAAGAAACTGCTTCATCTCAGATGGCATCCTTCGAGACCGGAATTCCGAAACACAAACTACCCCGAGGAATTAGTGAAACCAGTAACAAGGTGCAGTCAAAAATTTCCGGTGAACTCAAACAACAAAAAACGATCTGGACTCATCCCCCAAAAACTATGCAACAAAAGACACTCACAAACACCAAAAGCAAAAAAAAGAAACAGAAACAGAAACAAAAACAAAAACCAAACTTCACCTGGACACACTCACACAAACACACTCAGCCACACACACAATCTTCGATTTCAAAACAAAAGAGTTTGAAAGAGTAAAGAGAAAGGGAAAAATTTGCTACAGAGATGGAAACTTTGAACATGTTAGTAAAAAAAATAGTTGGGATGGGTAATGGAGGCAAGTAGAAAAAAGTTCGTCCTGCGAAAAAAGATTACCGGAGGTCGAGCAAAAAGGAAGGAATGGAAACCAAAATATATATACAATAGATATACATACACCTACAATTACATGTACGAACTTAGGAAAACAAGAAAAACAAAAAAGTGAAGGGGGGAAAAAATATGCGGAAGGAATACAGAGAGTCAGTGTTGAGAGCGACGAGCAGCAGCGAGATGCAAGTTTGAGACTGTTTCCGGGAAAAAGGGCGAAATTCGACTGTCTGTGAGCGAGTGAGTAGAATAAGTAAAATGGACAAAACAACAACAAACTTCTAAAGGAATAAGTAAATTATAAGTTAAACTGATGCCGGGATTCGAAAAAAAATGAGGAACGAGAAACGAAGGACGAGTGCAGTTGAGAGCAAAATAAAGATGAGAGAAAAAAAACTGTCTAAAACTAGCTGTGGCAAACTGTTTGAACTTTCGAATCGGTGGAACATTAAAAAGAAAACTCCCTGTTTGTTTATTTTTGGTGTGGAATTCTTTGAATCGAGTTGGAAAGTAGGGTTTGATCTCCAACAATCTATTACAAAATTAAGGGCATGATTCAAATCGGAGTACAGCAGCAAATCACTGGGTTTATTTTGAAAGATTAAGGTTAAGTCGTTTGTCTCACAGAGGCAAACCATTTTTTTTCTAAAATTGGTTCTCAATGTTTCTTGACACCTTTCGCTAAAATTTTGATCTCAAACGCCTACCAGCTAAAACAATTTTCTTCCTCGTCAATTGCCATCATCTTTCTTACATCCAATTATCAACGAAAATACCCAATTAATGTCTACTAAAGCTCTAATAAGCTTCTTCAAGCGGGCTCAAGCTGGCCAGAACACCAGAAATTGTTCAGGTAATTATAAATGAGAAATTTCCGAACTAACATTGTGTTTACCGGCCTCAAATTAACTGCAATCGGAGCCCAACTGCAATCGCATAATCAGCTTATCGTGGAAAATTGAATTCCGAAAATATTCCAACTGGCAATAATGAAAAGTGCCAAACCGGGAGAAAGGGATGGTGAAATGATGTACTTAACGAAGCCAATCGAATGATGCCACATTGTTTTGGATTCGAGGATTCTCGGTTAACCCCATCAAAGTGAAATTCGATAGTTGAGGGTTTTGGAATTGAATAATGCAAAATCATCTGGTCAAAACAAGTGTGCACCCGGAATTCATGGAAGGGTTCGCTCGAGGTTGATTTTGTGCCCGATTGCAAAAAACGTAATTTGATTAATGAACTTCCAGAGAAGCTGGTATTTAACCATTTTGCAGAAACGCTTTAACCTCTCTTGAGTTGAAGCTTTCAAAGCGAGACTGTGGTAAAATGAAGAAAAATAGGCTTTGAATTTAATCGAGGTTCTGAAGACATAAGTTGGAATGCCGATAATGAATTCAATCACAAAACACAAACAGGTTAGGAGTAAAGTAAGTAAGATTTTTTCCAAGTAAAATTTTCAGTCCAAGAAATGAATTTTCCGTAGTAATGAGAAATTACTTGATCTCAAAATGAGTTTAATATTAAAAATACCAAACATGTCAGAAAATTGGCTAGCCTCCGGCAGATTTTTTTTTTTAAATAACTCTAAGACTAATTCATTTCTTTTAAGGACACTGTACGTAATAAATTTCGGAATGAGATTCCACAAACCTTTTGTATTGAAACTCAAATCTTGACACAAGAAACCCTAACTCGTTTTATGAATGTGCTTTCTTTAAGACGTGTTGCCAAACCAGTGCAGAATTTAAAAGCAACCATTTCAACTTCAAAATTCATTCGTTAAATACCAATTAATACATCAACCATTTCGTAGCCATGTGACTTGTGCTTACCACTCACGATTTCAACAGGAACAGCAAAAATCTTAAACCTAGTGGTCATTACTTTATGATTTATCACGTTGATTTAAAAAAAAATTATATGTTATTACAAATTTTATGCTGATATGAAATATTTATTCATCACAACACCAATATCGGCCTTATTTATTTTGTTTTTTGTTCTCTTAACTTCCCAACTCACAATTCAAAGGGAGTTTCAAAATTTTCACAAGGCTACAAAATTTAAGAAGCTTATTATGATTAACTTGGGAACTCTAGTGATGAATAAATAAACCAGTTTTTTTTTCACTCAGCTTTAGTTCTTTAAATAACTTTCAAAAGTAGGTACAAATCATTCAAGAATCGTCTGAACTTTTTTGACAAACTAAATATAAAACATTACAAAACTTTAAAAATAATGATTTTAAATCAATGATCAGCTTTTCCAAAGATCGCAAGTAATTTGGAGTTCTGTGAAAAAAGCTAAAGAAGTGTTCTATTTGTTTACTCTATCCGATGTTTAAATAGAATTTAATATATTTTTTGGACATATGCAAGTAAACTTGTTTCGGAGTCTTCAACAAATTTGTTAAACGAAGCCTTTTTTGCAATAAAGAAAACTTTTTTCAGTAATGTCAGATATACCCGTGATGATATATTTCATTTCATTGATTTAAATCATTTTAAGAATTTATCCATTAAAGATCATTATTGCTCTGAAATATGAATATCTAGGCAAAATATTGTATTTTGATTGAAAGTAAGATAAAAATAAATCAATGATTCATTGCACTCAAATCTTTTTTTTATGTTGAATCTAATAAACGCCGTATCACTTAAGCTAGAGGTTATTTGAAACAAAGGTACCAAAAAAATTTTAAAATCAGTAAGACCTCTTATTTTACAAAAATGCTTGTAAAAAAAATGTTCAAAAAACTATTTTTTCCATCTTCATGTTTGGCATTATTGACGAAGTTTGTCTTTGTTTTTCTATTCTGGGTTCTTGTGTTCTGTGAACATAATCTTCATAAAAGCCTATAAATCTTTCGATTGACGGCTACAAAATATTCAAAGGCTTAAGGTTTTTAACTTTAAACCCTGCGCTTGAAAGTTTAAAAACGTTTCCTTTGTTTTTTTATTTAAGATGTTCATTTTCTATTATGAACTGCGTGAAATGCGTTTTGTTTAAAACTGATATGATTTTTGTTTGTTTTATTTACCCAATATGTGAATAAATCAGGGCAAAATCCGGGCATTATTCTATGAAATCCGGGCCGGACTGTTCTGAAATTTTGTATCAAATGTCATTTTTGTCATTTTTGTCATTTTTGTCACTTTTGTCATTTTTGTCATTTTTGTCATTTTTGTCATTTTTGTCATTTTTGTCATTTTTGTCATTTTTGTCATTTTTGTCATTTTTGTCATTTTTGTCATTTTTGTCATTTTTGTCATTTTTGTCATTTTTGTCATTTTTGTCATTTTTGTCATTTTTGTCACTTTTGTCATTTTTGTCATTTTTGTCATTTTTGTCATTTTTGTCATTTTTGTCATTTTTGTCATTTTTGTCATTTTTGTCATTTTTGTCATTTTTGTCATTTTTGTCATTTTTGTCATTTTTGTCATTTTTGTCATTTTTGTCATTTTTGTCATTTTTGTCATTTTTGTCATTTTTGTCATTTTTGTCATTTTTGTCATTTTTGTCATTTTTGTCATTTTTGTCATTTTTGTCATTTTTGTCATTTTTGTCATTTTTGTCATTTTTGTCATTTTTGTCATTTTTGTCATTTTTGTCATTTTTGTCATTTTTGTCATTTTTGTCATTTTTGTCATTTTTGTCATTTTTGTCATTTTTGTCATTTTTGTCATTTTTGTCATTTTTGTCATTTTTGTCATTTTTGTCATTTTTGTCATTTTTGTCATTTTTGTCATTTTTGTCATTTTTGTCATTTTTGTCATTTTTGTCATTTTTGTCATTTTTGTCATTTTTGTCATTTTTGTCATTTTTGTCATTTTTGTCATTTTTGTCATTTTTGTCATTTTTGTCATTTTTGTCATTTTTGTCATTTTTGTCATTTTTGTCATTTTTGTCATTTTTGTCATTTTTGTCATTTTTGTCATTTTTGTCATTTTTGTCATTTTTGTCATTTTTGTCATTTTTGTCATTTTTGTCATTTTTGTCATTTTTGTCATTTTTGTCATTTTTGTCATTTTTGTCATTTTTGTCATTTTTGTCATTTTTGTCATTTTTGTCATTTTTGTCATTTTTGTCATTTTTGTCATTTTTGTCATTTTTGTCATTTTTGTCATTTTTGTCATTTTTGTCATTTTTGTCATTTTTGTCATTTTTGTCATTTTTGTCATTTTTGTCATTTTTGTCATTTTTGTCATTTTTGTCATTTTTGTCATTTTTGTCATTTTTGTCATTTTTGTCATTTTTGTCATTTTTGTCATTTTTGTCATTTTTGTCATTTTTGTCATTTTTGTCATTTTTGTCATTTTTGTCATTTTTGTCATTTTTGTCATTTTTGTCATTTTTGTCATTTTTGTCATTTTTGTCATTTTTGTCATTTTTGTCATTTTTGTCATTTTTGTCATTTTTGTCATTTTTGTCATTTTTGTCATTTTTGTCATTTTTGTCATTTTTGTCATTTTTGTCATTTTTGTCATTTTTGTCATTTTTGTCATTTTTGTCATTTTTGTCATTTTTGTCATTTTTGTCATTTTTGTCATTTTTGTCATTTTTGTCATTTTTGTCATTTTTGTCATTTTTGTCATTTTTGTCATTTTTGTCATTTTTGTCATTTTTGTCATTTTTGTCATTTTGTCATTTTTGTCATTTTTGTCATTTTTGTCATTTTTGTCATTTTTGTCATTTTTGTCATTTTTGTCATTTTTGTCATTTTTGTCATTTTTGTCATTTTTGTCATTTTTGTCATTTTTGTCATTTTTGTCATTTTTGTCATTTTTGTCATTTTTGTCATTTTTGTCATTTTTGTCATTTTTGTCATTTTTGTCATTTTTGTCATTTTTGTCATTTTTGTCATTTTTGTCATTTTTGTCATTTTTGTCATTTTTGTCATTTTTGTCATTTTTGTCATTTTTGTCATTTTTGTCATTTTTGTCATTTTTGTCATTTTTGTCATTTTTGTCATTTTTGTCATTTTTGTCATTTTTGTCATTTTTGTCATTTTTGTCATTTTTGTCATTTTTGTCATTTTTGTCATTTTTGTCATTTTTGTCATTTTTGTCATTTTTGTCATTTTTGTCATTTTTGTCATTTTTGTCATTTTTGTCATTTTTGTCATTTTTGTCATTTTTGTCATTTTTGTCATTTTTGTCATTTTTGTCATTTTTGTCATTTTTGTCATTTTTGTCATTTTTGTCATTTTTGTCATTTTTGTCATTTTTGTCATTTTTGTCATTTTTGTCATTTTTGTCATTTTTGTCATTTTTGTCATTTTTGTCATTTTTGTCATTTTTGTCATTTTTGTCATTTTTGTCATTTTTGTCATTTTTGTCATTTTTGTCATTTTTGTCATTTTTGTCATTTTTGTCATTTTTGTCATTTTTGTCATTTTTGTCATTTTTGTCATTTTTGTCATTTTTGTCATTTTTGTCATTTTTGTCATTTTTGTCATTTTTGCCATTTTTGTCATTTTTGTCATTTTTGTCATTTTTGTCATTTTTGTCATTTTTGTCATTTTTGTCATTTTTGTCATTTTTGTCATTTTTGTCATTTTTGTCATTTTTGTCATTTTTGTCATATTGGTCATTTTTGTCATTTTTGTCATTTTTGTCATTTTTGTCATTTTTGTCATTTTTGCCATTTTTGTCATTTTTGTCATTTTTGTCATTTTTGTCATTTTTGTCATTTTTGTCATTTTTTCTCATTTTTTCTCACTTTTGTCATTTTTGTCATTTTTGTCATTTTTGTCATTTTTGTCATTTTTGTCATTTTTGTCATTTTTGTCATTTTTGTCATTTTTGTCATTTTTGTCATTTTTGTCATTTTTGTCATTTTTGTCATTTTTGTCATTTTTGTCATTTTTGTCATTTTTGTCATTTTTGTCATTTTTGTCATTTTTGTCATTTTTGTCATTTTTGTCATTTTTGTCATTTTTGTCATTTTTGTCATTTTTGTCATTTTTGTCATTTTTGTCATTTTTGTCATTTTTGTCATTTTTGTCATTTTTGTCATTTTTGTCATTTTTGTCATTTTTGTCATTTTTGTCATTTTTGTCATTTTTGTCATTTTTGTCATTTTTGTCATTTTTGTCATTTTTGTCATTTTTGTCATTTTTGTCATTTTTGTCATTTTTGTCATTTTTGTCATTTTTGTCATTTTTGTCATTTTTGTCATTTTTGTCATTTTTGTCATTTTTGTCATTTTTGTCATTTTTGTCATTTTTGTCATTTTTGTCATTTTTGTCATTTTTGTCATTTTTGTCATTTTTGTCATTTTTGTCATTTTTGTCATTTATTTTGTCATTTTTGTCATTTTTGTCATTTTTGTCATTTTTGTCATTTTTGTCATTTTTGTCATTTTTGTCATTTTTGTCATTTTTGTCATTTTTGTCATTTTTGTCATTTTTGTCATTTTTGTCATTTTTGTCATTTTTGTCATTTTTGTCATTTTTGTCATTTTTGTCATTTTTGTCATTTTTGTCATTTTTGTCATTTTTGTCATTTTTGTCATTTTTGTCATTTTTGTCATTTTTGTCATTTTTGTCATTTTTGTCATTTTTGTCATTTTTGTCATTTTTGTCATTTTTGTCATTTTTGTCATTTTTGTCATTTTTGTCATTTTTGTCATTTTTGTCATTTTTGTCATTTTTGTCATTTTTGTCATTTTTGTCATTTTTGTCATTTTTGTCATTTTTGTCATTTTTGTCATTTTTGTCATTTTTGTCATTTTTGTCATTTTTGTCATTTTTGTCATTTTTGTCATTTTTGTCATTTTTGTCATTTTTGTCATTTTTGTCATTTTTGTCATTTTTGTCATTTTTGTCATTTTTGTCATTTTTGTCATTTTGTCATTTTTGTCATTTTTGTCATTTTTGTCATTTTTGTCATTTTTGTCATTTTTGTCATTTTTGTCATTTTTGTCATTTTTGTCATTTTTGTCATTTTTGTCATTTTTGTCATTTA
>NC_073691.1:195501467-195534449 GCF_029784155.1 Uranotaenia lowii | reverse complement strand
TTGTCATTTTTTGTCATTTTTGTCATTTTTGTCATTTTTGTCATTTTTGTCATTTTTGTCATTTTTGTCATTTTTGTCATTTTTGTCATTTTTGTCATTTTTGCCATTTTTGTCATTTTTGTCATTTTTGTCATTTTTGTCATTTTTGTCATTTTTGTCATTTTTGTCATTTTTGTCATTTTTGTCATTTTTGTCATTTTTGTCATTTTTGTCATTTTTGTCATTTTTGTCATTTTTGTCATTTTTGTCATTTTTGTCATTTTTGTCATTTTTGTCATTTTTGTCATTTTTGTCATTTTTGTCATTTTTGTCATTTTTGTCATTTTTGTCATTTTTGTCATTTTTGTCATTTTTGTCATTTTTGTCATTTTTGTCATTTTTGTCATTTTTGTCATTTTTGTCATTTTTGTCATTTTTGTCATTTTTGTCATTTTTGTCATTTTTGTCATTTTTGTCATTTTTGTCATTTTTGTCATTTTTGTCATTTTTGTCATTTTGTCATTTTTGTCATTTTTGTCATTTTTGTCATTTTTGTCATTTTTGTCATTTTGTCATTTTTGTCATTTTTGTCATTTTTGTCATTTTTGTCATTTTTGTCATTTTTGTCATTTTTGTCATTTTTGTCATTTTTGTCATTTTTGTCATTTTTGTCATTTTTGTCATTTTTGTCATTTTTGTCATTTTTGTCATTTTTGTCATTTTTGTCATTTTTGTCATTTTTGTCATTTTTGTCATTTTTTGTCATTTTTGTCATTTTTGTCATTTTTGTCATTTTTGTCATTTTTGTCATTTTTGTCATTTTTGTCATTTTTGTCATTTTTGTCATTTTGTCATTTTTGTCATTTTTGTCATTTTTGTCATTTTTGTCATTTTTGTCATTTTTGTCATTTTTGTCATTTTTGTCATTTTTGTCATTTTTGTCATTTTTGTCATTTTTGTCATTTTTGTCATTTTTGTCATTTTTGTCATTTTTGTCATTTTTGTCATTTTTGTCATTTTTGTCATTTTTGTCATTTTTGTCATTTTTGTCATTTTTGTCATTTTGTCATTTTTGTCATTTTTGTCATTTTTGTCATTTTTGTCATTTTTGTCATTTTTGTCATTTTTGTCCATTTTTGTCATTTTTGTCATTTTTGTCATTTTTGTCATTTTTGTCATTTTTGTCATTTTTGTCATTTTTGTCATTTTTGTCATTTTGTCATTTTTGTCATTTTTGTCATTTTTGTCATTTTTGTCATTTTTGTCATTTTGTCATTTTTGTCATTTTTGTCATTTTGTCATTTTTGTCATTTTTGTCATTTTTGTCATTTTTGTCATTTTTGTCATTTTTGTCATTTTTGTCATTTTTGTCATTTTTGTCATTTTTGTCATTTTGTCATTTTTGTCATTTTTGTCATTTTTGTCATTTTTGTCATTTTGTCATTTTTGTCATTTTTGTCATTTTTGTCATTTTGTCATTTGGTCATTTTTGTCATTTTTGTCATTTTTGTCATTTTTGTCATTTTTGTCATTTTTGTCATTTTTGTCATTTTTGTCATTTTTGTCATTTTTTCTCATTTTTTCTCACTTTTGTCATTTTTGTCATTTTTGTCATTTTTGTCATTTTTGTCATTTTTGTCATTTTTGTCATTTTTGTCATTTTTGTCATTTTTGTCATTTTTGTCATTTTTGTCATTTTTGTCATTTTTGTCATTTTTGTCATTTTTGTCATTTTTGTCATTTTTGTCATTTTTGTCATTTTTGTCATTTTTGTCATTTTTGTCATTTTTGTCATTTTTGTCATTTTGTCATTTTTGTCATTTTTGTCATTTTTGTCATTTTTGTCATTTTTGTCATTTTTGTCATTTTGTCATTTTTGTCATTTTTGTCATTTTGTCATTTTTGTCATTTTTGTCATTTTTGTCATTTTTGTCATTTTTGTCATTTTTGTCATTTTTGTCATTTTTGTCATTTTTGTCATTTTTGTCGTTATTTCTAGCTCATTCACAGTACAAAGTAAATCCAGGAAATTCGACACCGGTACAAATTGAACCGGAAACTGCAGTTCTAAAAATCCATTTTATGGGTCCTGTATTATGATTTAGTGCTTAAAGTTGGCCATATGGGTGTTGTGTGCTTTATTGGTTTCGGTTTGATGAACTGTTCTTTACCGGGTGGCATTTGTTTCGCCGTTTGTTTTGATTGTGTTTTTTTGCTTCCTCTTTATTGCTCTCGGCACCCAGTTAAATTATTTTATGTGCTGTTAATGGTTTCCACGGATTTCAAGGGACTTTCGGTAATATTTCATTATATGGGAGTTTTTTTTTTCGGGCACGTTCCAGAATTGAATTCGCTTTTACAAAATCCCCCGAAAAACAATTTGTTTCTCCAATAATTCACAGCCGGGAAACAACTTTCCCGTTCGGAGAGAATATCAGCCGGCCATAAATCAGAAGCCTGACAACGTGCGATTCGCAATGAAATTCCATTTGAGTAAATTAATTTTTAGTGCGTGTGATTAGGTGCAGTGGTTTTATGGGTGCAAACCGCAAAATGTCAGTTCATTTGAACAATAACTGAAATCATCTTTCTCTCTCTCTCTTTTGCTCGGATACACCCACGCATTCACAATTCACACAAAAGCTGATGGTTGTTGGTGGTGCGGTTTTCTGTGTTGTTCTAGGTGGTGGGCAAGCATCCTTACACCCATTCATTCATCTATCCGTCCACCCACATTCATCACATCATCCAATAGACGGGGGCTCTAGCAATCGCTTTGATAGATATGAATCTCATTAGCATAAAACCACCATTTATGGATAGGGAAAGCTCACTTTGGGGAATGTCATCACTCGTTGACAATATGAGCACCGTAACTTGACATCGAACGCTTGTTGAGCGTAGACTAATTCATCATTTTTAAGAAGATTTACTTCGTTAAACTGGGTTAAAGATAATAAATCCATTTATTAAATTTTGTTAAACCAAAGGATACCGTAATAAGAAAATCAAATGTTTTTAATATTTGAATTTATTTTAATATAAAAATAAACTATCGAAATAAACTAAAAATCTTTGAATCGATCTCAAGAGTGCGTGTTTGTGTTTGTGATATCGTACTCCACGTGTCACTCCACAACCTTAACCACATTCAAATAGTGCAGCTGGGCGAAGTTTTAAAGAACGGCTTCCAATGCTTGTCTAATAATGGTAGGAAGTTGTGGTCTGGCGGAGGCTGTATGTCAATCATCCAGAGCTTCAGAACCATCCAGAAGGCCGACAAAGGTACCAACAATCTCAGTGTGTTACGTTCAACTGCTTCCAGAGCCTCCAGATAGAGTTAAGCGCGTTGATTATGCCCGCTTGCCGTGTGGTTTTCTGCGAATCGGTTGGACAACAATCTGGCCTCCAGAATTTTCCGTGCTTGGACTCAGCCGTTTAGAAAATTATTGAACGAACTCATCCGAATTTCCGTGGAATTCTCAACAAATGACCATTTAACTTGAAAATACTGATTTGTCATTTTTTTAAATCTTTTAGTAGAATCTTTAAAAAATATTTGTAATCACAGGGACGATTCGTTGCGATACTAAAACCACCAAGACTGAAACTGTTTTTAAGCTTCCGGTTGAAGTTGCCCGAAAATTTTATACAATTTTTTTTTGAAAATTTGAAAATTTTGCCGGATATTGCCCGGTTTTTGGGTTGGAAATTTTGAAGACAAATGCCCGGATTTTGCAAGGTTTTAAGATAAAATTGCCAGATTTTCCTGGCCCGGATGCGTGAGTTTTTGTGAATCGGTGCCTGCGGAACATCATCCGCGCTTGGTGGCCTGGCAACTGGATCTCAAACGTTGAACTTCATCGCCGGTGTCATCAAAAGGCGCTAGAAACCGAGATTCGGGAACGTAAGTGGAGATGGATTGGGCACACGCTGCGAAGAGATGAAAACGAGATTTGCAGAGAGGCGCTTGACTGGAATCCAGATGGGCATCGAAGAAGAGGTAGGCCCAAAAGCTCGTGGCGGCGAAGTCTAGCCGCTGAAATCCGCACAGTTGACGAGAACCTTGGCTGGCAGCAAGTGAAGACGCTGGCTCCGGATCGCCAGCAGTGGAGATCTTTTATCTCAGCCCTATGCGCCGGTCAATCGGCGCTGGACCCTTAGGTTAGGTAGGGATGCGTGAGTGAAAAAATCTGGCTAACTTTTACTAGAACAAGGTTGCCAGATTGCCCGGTTTCATCCGGGTTATATTTAATGTGAAATTTTGGAAAGGTACGGCCCGGTTTTCCGGATTTCTTGAAAAAGCCTGGATTTTTCCCGGGTTTATTCTCATTCTCATTCTCAAAACAAACTTTAAAAAAACAAATTGTGGTGTAATTTTTTTTATTTATGCGACCAAAACGAAATTTTTTGAGCAAGTTTCATAAAAATAAGCATGAAAGGTTTTTTTGAAAACCTTAAGTACAATTTAAAATCTGCTGATAAATTTTGGTAAAAAAATTTTTTTCAAGCTTTTATTTCTTGACTTTGCCAGATTTTTAGATAAAATAGCCAAGATTTATCCGGCCCGAATACATGCTGAAAAAATTCTTAAAACCTTAAAACCGTCCAGGCTGAAACAGTTTTTCGACTTCCAGTTGGCAAGAATTTAATTTAAAGTTCATTAAACTAAACTGAAGTGATTGATTAATTACGCTTAAGATTTAAGGAGATTTTTTTTAAAGATTGTATGTAAAGCAACCGGGCCGGGGCGGTCTGTTCCCAAATTTTGCATTAAATATACGGACAAACCCGGATAAAATCAGGTAATCTGGCAACCGTATTCTAAACTCATCCGTGCTATTTTGAAGAATTTCATAGTAACGTTTACATTAGTGAAACTTAACTTGAAGGTTTGTTAGGGAAAATATTACATTTTGTTCTAGACTACTCTGATTTTTCTTCCAATGAGAATTCATTTTCTTTTTTCGACTTAAAAGGTTGAGATTTAGTAAATGATTTGCTCTAATATAAGACATAACAAGTTCAAGATCACATAAGATACATAAACAGGAAAGACCTGACACCTCCCCCTTTTTAAAGGACATTTTTGTCTGTAACAAATCTTTTTCATTGAGTTTCCGTCAGTCTCAAGGCTGGATTAAGCCATAGGGGAGCCCGAGACATTTTTTTCTCGAGGACCCCTATAATTTTTTTTTATCATATGCCGTCCTAATGAAAATAAAGAATTGGAGCTCGAGAAAGCTCAAAATTTCAAAGAATTTTCATTTTTTTCAATTTTCTTCATATTTTTTTTAAATTTCAAACAAATTAAGCATTTGCCTGAATACTGCTTGGATAAAGTTTTGGAATATTAAATGTAATGACGTTAAGTTAATTTAAGTAAACATGAATCTATTCATAAATTGCATAAGTATTTCCCGAAAATAATGGTTGAATTTAAAGTTAACGCAATATACTTTGTAATTCTGCAAGATGTTTGTAATTAATGAAAATAATTGATTTTTTTTTTCAATTCTACTTCTCATGTACCGAAAATTTTCTATCAAAAACCGATAATTACCAACAGTTTCTTTTTTTGACTATACACTAAGGTTTTTGCTACGCGATTTGATTTTGCTCAGTTTTACTAACACGGCTTCTTTTAACGCGGTTTTCTGCCATGGATATGATTCTTCTGCATTCACAAATCTCCTCATTTTTTGAGCGAACATATTCCAAGTTCTGAACGTTAACGACGAAATTCATACCTCGTAAAAAAAACCATAGTGTATTAAGATAAAGTTATTCAAACCGCCGTCAAAACCATAACAATTATTTTCATGTGAAGAAAATAATTCAAATTCAAATCAAAATGGTGTATATAAGATGAGAGCTCCTAAAATATATTCTTTTTTAAATGAATACGAGAAAGTGATGCATTGTTTAATGTTGTCATCCCAGATTCCTGGATTTATAAGGAAAAACCCGGTTTTTCAAAGTAAAGTGAACAAATTAACCAAACTTTTGTCTGGCTCAAATAAAAAACATTTTTTTCATAAATAATTTTTTTTTAAGTATGGAGAACGATCTAAAAGCTGCAGAAGTGTTTCGTTGAAAAAAAAATTAAGGTATTTTTCGTCACTTTTTATAATTTTTTTTTTATTTTCACTGGATTCTGCATGGATTTGTTCAAATTTTTTTTGTTAAAAAATCCGAAATCAAATGCCCACATTTTTTCATGTTTCAGAATAAAATATCTGAATTGCTCAGCCGAAAAAAAATGCGGGAAAAACTTTCAAAAATTCTTACTCCAGGGGGGGGGGGGGGGTGGCTGAATTTCTGTTATATATGAAACCTTTCGAGATATTATTTCAAAGAGGGCCCTTACCTGTTGTACTGCGATTCTCAAGTTTAATTTTTATATTTATTGTTTTTTTTTCTTCCACGTTTTGAATGACCAATTTCATATCGGTTTCTTCAAATTTCATCATATTCAGGGAAAACTATAATAAAGTATGTATGTATGTATGTATGAGAACCCACCAGTGGCTGATAGGTCTTTCGACACGAGTCGGTACGGGAAGTCTCGATCGCACATTCAAATATTGTTTATGCTTAACTCATCAACAGTATTTGCAACACAACCGAGGGGTCCGTTACCACTGGTTTGGGATAGGTTTGACTAATCTCACTCCCTTCCAACTGTTTGAAACAAATAAAGAATCCTGAAAAGATAAGTAACCTTCTCATGATTCTAAATTTGTCGAGATACTCCGGCTGGCTTGAACCTACAATCCATTGTTTATCAGTCTTTTGATCATTTGGTGACCTATCCAACCCCCCGTAATTCCCCTTTAATAGAGTTAAGCTATTTTGTATTTGCAATCAAGATCAAGATAAAAGATATAAGATCGATTATATACACAACAAAAGAAAAAAAAATTGAACGAACTCACCAATCTGAAGATATTTAGCTGAATTCACGATGGACATCGTGCTATGAATGCGGTGCATATTTAGTGATTCAGCGGTCCTGCATCATCCGGCTTCTTTGTAATGTAGATTGATGGCACTTTGAAACACGATGGAATAAAAAAAAATATTCCTGATTTTAAGCCTGGTACGATAAAAAAAATCATCGTTTTCTTGTAAATTACACATCCATTAATTTGTCAAACTTCTCTAGAAAAACCGAGAAACTACGCAAACAACAAAATGACAGAAAAACGCGTCCGCACTCGACCAAGGCCTACTCAGATCATCGTTTTATTACTATAACTTCTACCACTTATATCACATTAATATCAATTCAGGGAAAACTATAATTAAGTGGACACAAAATACAAAAATTTAGAAAAGATCCATTCCAACCCTGTTGTCTGGGTTTTGTTGAAAAAAAAACCCTTATTTTTACCTAATTAAATTTTTTTTTAATTTGTGAGCAGGGAAAAGCCCGCGGGAGTGGACCTTTTTCAGTGCTCCTTCTCCAGTGGGCGCAAAACCTCCTTATAATCTTTTTTTTTTTAATTTTTTCAACTTGTTTACAATAAGGTTTGTTCATTCGTTTCATTTTATAGCACTTAATTTTTTGTATCACTTGTTTTTGATAAATGACATGGTAAACATTCAATATTTAGCGCTGGTTGCGGAGGCGGTGCTTGATGGCGGTGGTTGGAGGCGGTGGTTGGAGGCGGTGGTTGGTGGCGATGAGGTGGCGGAAATGAGATAAGCAAAATAAAACGTTGTGGTTAAACGGATGTGGTGAAATGGTAGCGGTCATTATTTTCGCGCTCGAAGGATGGGAGGTAGAAGTTGACTGTGCTTCCAGCGAGATAAATCTCTGTTAAGGAAGCTCTTATCAACTATGGTTCACGGTTGATAACCATCGGGTGTTCCAATGTCAGATTTTAAATAAAATAAGATTCCATTTTATTTCTGATGTAACGTTTAAGCATCGTTTTGAATTTTTGAGGATTTTGTTCATCTCTGAGTGTTCTGGGGACTGCGTTATAAAGATGTTTGCTGTAGTAAGGAAATGCTTTCCGTGACATTCCACTGTTTGGTCTGCTCATTACTAGAGCTGCCGAATTTCGAAGCTCGTACGCGTGGCTGGTTTGCTCATATACTATGTTATGATGTACACGTTGGTCGTGTAGGTGTGAGTGGACTATTGATATGGCTTGAAGCTCTCTAAGCGCCTGGATCGGAAAAGTAGAGTTATCAGTTTCAATGTATAAGTTTTTTGTTGGGTACATTCTATGACGGTTGTAGATGGCTTTTAGACAGCGGTTTTGAGCTGCTTGCAGTTTCTTCAGGAGAGTATTTGCTGCTAAACACTTGGTATTGTAGTTTCGATTCAACGAAAGCCTGGTACATTAATTTCATTTGTTTCCTGGGCACAATTCTTTTTATTCTCCACAATAGTCCGCACGTTGCGCCGATCTGTTTTTGGAGTTTTTGTATGTGTTAATTCCATTTCAACTTATAATCAATGTCTAGGCCAAGATATGTGAAGTGATCAACTTTTTCGATCAATGTTGAGTTGATTATTAGGTCTTCATGCACTTCTACTAGTCTCCTGGGTGTTGACAAAATCATGTACTTCGTTTTCGTTAAATTTAAGGACAACAGGTTTTCATCGAAATAACCTTTTAAGATTCCATATCAGCACGCATGTTTTCAATTATTATGGGGGGGTCATTACCAGTGTAGAACAACGAAGTGTCATCGGCAAATAAACGTGGCTTTCCTATTAAATTTAGTTTGGGCAGATCGTTCACATACGCAAGAAAGAGAAGCGATCCGAGATTACTTCCCTGTGGTACGCCAACTTTCAAAGATTGGATACTGCTTCTTACTCTGTTGACGGACACAAATTGACTTCGACCAGTAAGAAAGCTCCTCATTAGCTCAAGCGGTTTCCCACGTATACCATACAAAGCCAGTTTTTCAAGCAAGATCTCGTGATCCATGGTATCGAAGGCTTTTTTTAAGTCGATGAAAAGAAGTCCAACGAGTTTTTTTCTGATCCATCCAGCTTGGTAAACATCAGCGAAAAGCTCATAAGTAGCTGTTGTTGTACTGGAACCTGCTCGGAATCCATATTGGCAGTTGTACAAGATGTTTTGCCTTTGGAAAAAATTGATGATTCTAGTAGCTAACATTTGTTCCAGAATTTTACTCAGGCAAGGTAAAACTGAGATAGGTCGATAATTGTTGACATCAAATTTGAATCCTGCTTTGTGAATCGGCGCAACTTTAGCTATTTTTAAACAATCAGGGAATTTACCAGTGTCGAGACTTTCGTTGAATACATCTCGAATCAATTTTGAGAAAAAATGATAATGGTTTTATATAAAATACGTAGTAAGTTAATCCCTTCATATGCAAAAACCAAAACTCTTACGTTGTAAATGATCATTTTTGGTTTTTTCGCGAGCGTTCTGTCAAAACAGAAATGAACGAAATTTTTGAAGCTTTAAATTTCATTCAAAATATGTTGATGTGATGCGATAAAAAACAAGTTTTCAAGTTCTTTCTTGTAAAATAATCGCAGAGATTTACCCCAACTTTGCCATGATGTTGCCCAAATTCTCGATTGAACAGTTTGAAATCAAGTGCTTGGAGTTTGTCATGTTTTTTTGCAAAAATATCTCGGATTTTCTTGACTCAGATACGTTCGGGATAGAAATCTGTCAACCTTAGTAAAGAATTTATAATACCATCATCAAACAATAAAAATTCGGTCAACGTCACAAAATTGCATTTTAAGTGACTAGAAGATATGCTTGGAAAAATAATTTGTATTTGACATTTCAATGCTTGATGAAAGCATTCAGTCTTTAAAAATTTGAAAATACCTGAACAGTTTTGCTGCTCATTAAGTTTGCTTTTGGTACGCTTTTTAGTGAAATGTTAAGAAGTTAAACTGTCGCAACAAGACATGAAAAATAGGATTTGGGTACAAGTACAGACAGAAGGTAGAAAAGTAGGATATGTCCTATCAAAGTGGGAAGGCATGCCTAAGATGGTTGATATCAAATTTATTCCATTTCAGTACAAGGGAAAGGTATTTCAAATAAATGTAATTTAGTCCGAGACTTTAGGATTGAAGTACAAATTCATTTTTCGCTATAGGGAAATTTCAAATTTGGAACTTAATTGAAATTCCATTTTATATTTGTAGATTTTTGGATTTAACGCTCAGTTTTACATGCAAAATTATCTTCAGTTGGCTTAGTTCAAAAATGCAGTGAACAAGTGCAATTGTAAGAAAAACTCTTTATTTTTTCGCAAAGCTCTTAACCATTTTCTGACAACTAATAAAGTTGTTTCCTGACTATAAATCTTAACTTCGCTTAAGTGTTGCTTAAAATAATCAATATTTAAATGGAAATTTTAATTTAAAAAAAAATCAACAGTTCAGATTTTAAAATTTAAAAGGGGTCAACACATTCTTTCCAGGGGCTTTCTATTATCAAAATTACAGTTACAAAGCTCCGTTTACTACCGTGTTTTCGTCGTGTTTGGTGCAAATTTATCCGTCCCGTTTTTGTTTCACCTATTGTTCTTTTCCTGGTGCTGCCGTGCGTAGTGATTTGTCAACCGATCCGTCGTTCTTGAGCCGCGATCACCCCGATTGAAATCCCGTTTCATTTGCGGTTGTTTTCGTTGTTGTTTTGATCCGACCCCGCTCTGAACGTGGCACAGGTACTGTTTCAAATATACGAGGAACTGTGTTTAAATCAATTCAGTGCAACTCGATTTATTTGTGCACTGTACATCAGTTCAATTAATAAATTTTGACGCAAATGCCATCAAGCGATATGGCCTGCGACAAATGCGCTAAACCTACGAGCGACTCTGACAGCCTCTGCTGCCTGGCGTTTTACTGTAAGTGTGCGGGGTTGCTTTCGTCGCACCTCAAGTCGAAGGCTGACAACAGAAATCTGCTCTGGGTTTGTGACGAATGTTGCAAACTTCTAAAAAATGCTGCTTTTCGTCGATCCTTGGACAGCTACGAAACTCTTATTGCGAACAGGCGGAAGAGCCAGGCTTCGTTAGTTGCTGATATGAAGTCTGAAATTGCTGCGACCAACTTGAAGCTGGATAAAATTATGAACGTTCGCCCT
The DNA here is from genome assembly GCF_029784155.1 of Uranotaenia lowii. NCBI lineage: Eukaryota > Metazoa > Arthropoda > Insecta > Diptera > Culicidae > Uranotaenia > Uranotaenia lowii. The sequence goes on along the minus strand of NC_073691.1, from coordinate 195,523,356 downwards.
AACATCAACCCTTCTCCTCGCGTCCCTGTTGCCTGGCCTAGGCTAGTCACTCCCTCGAACAAGAGGCGCCGAATTGAAAACCCAACTTAGCCCCTTGTGTGGGTACTAGAAGAAAAACTACCGTAAAAACTATTGCGACGGTTGCTCCTCGCGAAAGAAAGTTTTGGATCTAGCTGGCTCGATTGCAAAATAATGTTACGGCCAAAAATATCGAAGAGTTCGTCATGGAATGTCTCCAATGCGAATCAGCTGAAGTTCATGCCCTAGTTCGAAAGGATGTTGATGTTTCTACGCTCAGATCAATTTCTTCCAAAGTTGGGGTGGATCCAAAGTTGAAAGACACTGCACTTTCTCCAAAGACTTGGTCTGCTGGAATTTTATTCCGTGAATTCGAGGATTTTGGTTCAAAAACCCTTTGACTCCTGCAGTCACTTTTTCACCAGTTGCGTCATCCACGGAGATTCCAGGCTGTTCTTCACCTCGTGTGGCGCCAATTCAGTGAACGCCTTTACTGATGGTTTACCGAGAATGGACAAAGAGTCCTCTATAGCCTCGACTTCAAGCAACCGCATAAGACTCTCGAGTTTCTCGTCGTCCGAACCTTCCAACAGCTTTCGTGTTGACTTTCACGAAAATCCCCAATTCCTCGCTTCTTCACGGGCTTCTTCACCGGGACGCAACGAGCCAGGCTTTACGGAGACCTCGGATCCTTCGACTCAGTCGCGTTGATTCCAGCCAGCGGCATCAGTCGTTCCGGCCCTGAGTTCGATTGCGGCGATGAGGTTCTCCAGCCTTTTTTATTAGTTGATCACCCAGGTGGTAAATCCTTTTTACGGATGCATTCCAAGGCGCGGCGAGCCACCGCATCTCCCCAGTTTGCTACTCTGGGTCCATGGGTGCAATTGGTGACTCATGAACATGATACTATGTACCCCTACACCATAAACTCCACCTGGGGACTCTGGCCATATTTCCCATCTTGACCTGCAACAAAGGCTATACCCGTGATGGGAAGACCTTACTCGCGCAAAGCGTTCCACGGCGATACTCGATTTTAAACGTCCTACACCAGCAATCGTCATCCACTCTTTATCACGATTCGCGACTCACGGGTTGGCAGTCTGTTCGCCGTTACTCGTGACTTGAGTCCCACATACGGCCTCTTTCCACAATCCAAGACGTCATGACCCGCCTCTCCTCGTGACTCGAGACCCTCTCACATCCCTCCTCTTGACACAATTTGAGGCGTCTCTACCCGCCTCTCCTCGTGTCTTGAGGGCCCTCTTTCAGTACGTCTCTTGACCCAATTCGAGACGAGAGCAACTCGCCTCTCCTCGGGTCCGGAGATATCCACGCATCCAACCATTTCACCGTCTCGACTCTTCGAGACTCATCCTGAGGCCCATTCACTGGGTGCCACATGTTACGGCACAAGGCCCCTCTGTCCGTCGTGAGTCGATCATATCCGCTAATCGGGGCCAGGAACCTCCCCAAAAGGCAGATCGATCAAAACCCGCTCGATCATTTGGTTGTCCCGCATATCGGGGTCGCGACTACCCGATACACGTTACGACCCCTCCCTCTTGCAACTGAGCACTGGTACTTTGCCACACACGGCACGCAACTCGTCGGCGGGCTGGCTGCACCAAGTGTGACGTGTAGTTCGCTCGGCCGTACGCCTACAGGTGACGAGTCTGTAGACACGTTTCCACTCTGCACCACGGGGAGGTGGAACTACTTCGCAGAGCAAGTTCTCCAGCCTGCAGGCAAGTATTCATCTTTCGTCGACCTTCCTCTTCGTGATGGATTTTTCCGTTCCAGTGAACGACGATAAGGTGTGTCTATCGGGTCACGAGATCAACTAAATATGTACTACCAAAATGTCGGCAGTATCAACTCCTGCGTCAACGAGTATCTGCTAGCCACCTCATGCTCCAGCTACGATATTGTGGCTTTCACCGAAACCTGGCTGAACGACAGAACCCTTACTAGTAAGGTTTTTAGCTCCGACTACACAGTGTACCGGCGTGACCGAGGTCCTCACAACAGTACTAAATCCACCGGCGGGGGAGTTCTGATTGCCATCCGATCCGGTCTTTCAGCCACTCCAATCGAAGACGAATCATGGAACGATCAGGAATTAGTGTAGATCCGTATCGATCTAGGTACTCGAAAGCTCTCCGTCGGGGTTGTATATATACCACCTGATCGTGCCAAAAGCGCGACATTCGCTGAGTCGTTTTCCCGTGGCCTTTCCCGGTTGTGTTCCCTTACTGTTCCCGAGGAAGACATTCTCATTATTGGCGACTTCAACCTGTCCGGACTTAAATGGTGTTTCTCCCAGTGCGGTTTTTTGTTTGCTGATCCAGTGAGATCTTCATTTACTACGCCCACCAGTTTGATCGTCGACTCAATCAGCACAGCAACTCTCCGACAAATTAACACTGTCGAGAATGAGAATTGGACTAGTTCCTGCGCCTCTGGTCAAGCTTGTTCCTCACCACCCGGCAATGCTGCTTTCGCTTGAAATCTCTGAAGTTGTGACTCCTATCAAGAAGCCTTTTTTCTCGATTTCAAGAACGTCGATATTGTCGCTATTTCACAAACGCTTGACGCCATCGACTGGAATTCTGAACTCGAATCTTCCGATCCAAACGCCGCTGCTCGGAAGTTCTCCCATATCATCAACTATATCATCGATCGTCACGTACCAAAACGCTCAGCAGCTACTGACCTACGTGCTCCCTGGGTCACGAGAGAGTTGCGACAAATGAAAGCACTCAAGAACAAAGCCCTCCACTCCATGAGGCACCAATCTCTCCCCGCCAAAAACCAATATTGCAAACAAAACGCAGCTTATAAAAAAAGTATGCACTCGTTGTTACCATTGTTACCGTTGTTACCGTTGTTACCGTTGGCAGTACATTAAGGACCAATGCAATGAAGAGAATCGGGCTTACCGTCCTACATGTTTTTGGAAGACAAGTCGGCAACCTCGGACCTTGATATTTGTAACCTCTTCGCTGACAAATTCCGTAGTAGTTTTGATTCTGGTTCAATATCCACGGACCAGTTGACTATTGCGGCCAGTAACGTCCCACGTCAGAGCACTTCCTTTCATCACATCGTAATCGATGATGATACCATCTTGGAAGCGACTGCTAAGCTGAAATCCAGTGTTTCTGCAGGTCCGGATGGTATTCCAGTGACTTTCCTAAAACGATATATTCCTATAAAACGAATCTTCCAAGCATCGCCCACGGAATCCACGTTCTCTTCCATTTGGAAAGAGGCTTACATGTTTCCGGTCTACAAAAAAGGCGACAGGAAGAACGTTAACAATTATCGCGGTATTTCTGCCCTATGAGCGATCGCCAAACTGTTTGAGCTGGTTGTATTAGATCCATTTTTATCCTATTGCAATTTTTATTTCTCTAACGAGCAACATGGATTAATGCCTAAGCGCTCTACGACAACAAACTTGTTGACGTTCACAATTTCCGTGCAAGACAGTTTTGCCACAGGATCTCAAACCGACCTAATCTACACCGACCTGACCGCAGCTTTCGACAAGGTAAACCACAAAATAGCCATAGCCAAACTAGGTCGTATCGATATTTGCGGCTCTTTACTGGAATGGTTCCATAGCTAACTGGTAGGACGGAAATTTATTGTACGATCAGGTGAATCATTTTCCAATCAGTTCCCTGCCTCTTCTGGAGTACCTCAAGGGAGACACCTAGGACCCATAATATTCCTGATCTACTTCAACGACGTGCTGCTGCTTCTCGATCGACCAAAACTGGCGTATGACGATGACTCGAAGTTTCAACCCATCAATAACCCCGAAGATGTCAACGTCTTGCAGAACTAGTTTAACATCTTCGCCGCCTGGTATGATGTTAATTGCCTTCCCTTGAATCGCAACAAATGTACGGTCATTCCGTTTTCACGCAAGCGGCTCCCGCTATCGGCTGATTATTTTCTGGGACATGAGGTAGTTGCACGAGTTGAGCATGTGAAAGACCTTGGTGCGATCCTGGACAAACGGCTGGATTTCAAGATCCACACAAACTACATCGTCGATTAAGCTTCCAGATGCCTGGGTCATTTATTCTGCATGACAAAAGACTTTGAGGACATTTATTGTCTCAAGAGTCTTTACTGCAGCTTGGTTTGGTCGTCCCTCGAATATGCCTCGGCTGTATGGTGCCCCTACTACCAAAATGGCTCGGAGCGTATCGAGGCAACCCAGAGGCGTTTTTTGCGCTTCGCTCTCCGAAACCTGAACTGGCAAGACCCGTTCCGACTTCCCAGCTACGAAAGCCGCTGCTGCCTCTTTGCCGGCTCTTTGCTCCTCTTCGACAGAATAACTACGGAGCTAATACCGCGCTAATTGGTGCAATAAGGACGTTTAACCGCTTCTCCGATCATTTTGATTATGACGTTTCGAGGGAATCATTCCAAAGAAGAATCCTTAGTGCTTTAAGTATATTATAGGGTAAATTCCGTGTAATTGTAGTTTGTCTTTGATTTTTAACCTATCATTTGGATCAATATGTGATCTGTTGATGAAAATAAACAAATAACAATAAAAATTCTATGACATATTTATTACTCTCAATGAGGGTTAAATCTCTCTCAATGTAAGTAGTAAAGTAGTATCAGTAAAAGTAGTATGTATTTACTCTTTACTCTTGTATTGAAACATGCTTTGATTCTATAAAAGCAAAAAGTCTCAACTCATTATGAATTGATAAATCATAAATTAATAACCGCGAATGCTTCTGCACAAACTAATTCCCAACAAATTATTAAGCGAAATTTCAGTTTAATGTCTACAGTCTATTTAAATTCCTTACCTATTCACATTAAAATTCTGACTGTAATTTATTTTGATATTTATTATATTTGTACAACACATAGTCTTCCTTGAACAGAAATTTGACTGATTATTTTGCTCAATCCCGACTGTATTTTTGAGAATACGCTGAATCAGATTCCATGTTAAAATTACGAAAACTTTACCTTATTCATCACCCTGAATTCATTATCTAATTTTAAGGAATTTTCAATACATGATAATTAAAAAATCCTACTTTCCCGTTTCTCTGGCCACCCAGTTCTAACATTAATTTTCAAAAAGTAAATAAATAAAACTATTTACTCTTTACAAAGCTTGATCGTCTAAGACAGAAAGTGGTTCTGGATCCATTGAATAATATTTTTTCAAAAAATTTCTACATATTTAACTTTGAACTTAGATGATCTTTTGATTTTTTATCTTCATTATATTCTGTCAACAATTTAAAATTTGTAATCAGTTATCGGCGCGAATAGATCTTGTTAATTTATGATTCGAGTACTTATATCCATTTTTTTCTCAAATTCCTAATTTTACCTCCCCAAAACACATGCACTTCAGTTGATTAATGCTGCAATTATCATAATCCAATTTAATTTTGTGCAAATAGAATGCCGATCATTGCCAATTGCCAGTTGACCCGTCGGGCGTTAGAACCTAAAAAACCGGATCCGTGAACCGTGGCAGCCAAGTGGCCCAAGCCAAAAGAGAGGTATTTTATTTGTGCAATACGCGGCCAGTCACTGATGTGGTTTGGGTGTGTGTTGGTGGTTCCTGGTTGCCCCCGGAAGTGGTTCCCGCCCCGGTCTTTGGGCGCGTGGGTGTCACCCGAGTGATAAATGAACCCAGGATGTGACTTTTAATGAAGTTGTGGCCTGAACAAATATGGCGAGCTTCGTTACCCTCTCAGAATGCGTCTTCCTACGCTTGGTTGAATTTTAAATTTTTTTTCCGAAAATGAATAAATTAAACCCATCCATAATTGAAAGTGATATGATTGATTCAACAATCGATTGATCTTTTGTTAAATTAAGGGTCGCAGAAATAATAAAATATTATCAGAAAAAAAAAAGTTGCTGAGCATAAGCACCTCTTTGTGCAGTTGTTAACTGACATTGTGCAACTGAATTTGATCGAAGTTTTTTTTGGATTTACCTTCTTCCATTTTTTGTGCTGTTCCGTGAAAACCATCAAAAGCGGAACCTATACGCAGGGTATCGATTACAGATGGGCAATCGTTCCGAAATGATCAGTCTCGTCACCCATGAATTCTATTGCGCAATTTCGAGATCCGTTTCGAAATTGGCAGAGGAAAACTGAAAAATGACCCCAATAAGAATTTTTTCTTCTTTATTTACGATGATTCGGTCCATCATACATCAGTCTCTGCGACCAACGACGACGGGCGATGACGACGTATCGTTTCGCTTCATTTCATCCCAAATTGGCTTGTTTTTCTATACGTTTTTCTTTCTAGGCTTTCCAGGGGGTTTGATGAAGTCAGGAAACGGCTGGAGGGGTTAACTGATGAAAAATAAGCGAAAGCATTTCCAATCATTCATTATTAACGGAGAGAGGAATTTGATCGAATATTTCTGGCCCGAATCGCTCGTGTCTTTTTTTTCATGAGTTGTATTGAATTTAGCTTCCATGGAAAGGGGGGATGATTTGAGAAGGGAAGCCATCGCCAAAAAAGTAAATAAAATCACCCCACACACATATTTGCTGAGTTTGTTGTCATCAGAAATGAAGGCCATTACCACCGCAATATGTTACGGAGTCATCTTGCTCGCTGATTGCCTGAGCAATCACCGAGCGCAGACATGACACGAGTTGAAGTTTGAGCAGCTTCTTAGGAAAGGACATTTTCTGGGTTTTTTTTCTTCATCGGAACATTTTCCCCCAAAACACTGTGACCCACAACTGGCAGCAGCAATCACGCCTTTTATGGGTAAAGAGGTGGTATTAAAATTGGTGACATCAGTGAAAGTCGCGGGTCCTTCGAAATGCTACGTTCCTGGCTGGAAGATCTCAAACTTCATGTCCTTCATAGGATGACGCTCCAATTTCGGAGGGCTCCTTCAAAGCGTTTCTAGTTATTCCTGCCTGGGAAAGATGCTGCTAAGTTGACGTTTCTTTTGGTGTGGTTTTTCTCAGAAAATAGAACGGAACGGCACAAGGTACCTACTAGCTAGAGCTTGCTGATGATGTCGAACAGTAACGATCACTATCATTAAGTGTGCCCCATTTTGCAAAAAAAAACGGTGTCGTATGTGTTGGATAAATTTCGAGGGAAAATTTTGATGCCCTAGACAGTGGCGTCTAGAAATGACAACTTTACTATGCATTCACAAATGATAAAGTCACGCAAAATGTTATTTAAAAAAAAAACAGATTAAATTTTTGAAATAATTATTCATCCCTATAAGGTTCTGCTGAAAGCTTCTTCCTGAATATTGAAACGATGCAAAACAAGTTTTAACACAGTTAAACTTTGCATCATAGGATGTGAAAAATGTAATGATAGATCTAGTAAAAATGAAAAAAATTAAACATACATTTGTTTTAAGGAAAATATTGTTTTCTGCTGTAATGTTTAGGTTAATTATTTGAATTATTGCACAACAGCATCAAAATGTTAAATGAAATATTTGTAATGGAGAGGTGGGCCATTTTGTCTTTTAAAACTCTTGAACATTTAAAATTTTCGTATTATATACTTACTTGTAAAAAACACGTCCTAGAATCTTTAAAACGGTAAACTATATTTTTTAAACCTCGGACTCTACTGGCCAAGCAATCTAACGGGTTTTACCTGCCGGTGGGAAGGACCAAATATTAAACCTCGGACTCTACTGGCCGAGCAATCTGTCGCTTCCGGAGGTTTCCGCTGGGGTAAGTTTAAATTTCGGACCGTATTTGGAAAAAACAGTATTTTACAAAAGAACTCCTTGATTTATTTGAACGAGCAAAAAACACGTGTGAATTTTCTTCTCTTTGACAAACAAGTAAATATTTTATTCAAATCTGCAATGCCTGCTATGATCAAATCTCGTTGTCGGCAACAATATTTGAATACTGAAGCAATAAATAACTTAAAAGGGTTGCAATTTTCATCTATATTAGATTTACTCAAGAATCTGGTTGATTAAGGCAAGAGAAAGTTTTTTTTAAGAAAGCCTTAAATTTCTTTAAAAAAAATTATTTTACGCTCATAAAAAAAGCTACATGTACCAAACTCAACAACAAAATGTTTAAACAAATTCAAACATTCCAACCATCTATGAGAAAAAAATAATTTTCAAAAATAAAAAGTGAGAGCTGAAACGTTTGCGGTTCAAAGTTGATTCTTGCAAAATTGATTGAAGTTGAAGATTTTAGTTTGGTAGTTGACTTTTGAAAAAAGATGTAGATTTTTTGCATAAATATTTCATGTACCTTTTCAACAGTGTTTCAAAAATCAATTCCATAAATAAAATACTGTAGATGATTTATTTTAAATAAAAATCAGGCATATTTAAAAAACAAAACAATTAAATTCTTCTTATTCATTGTGATTCTCAGCTGAGTTGTGTATAGAAATTAAATTGGGTTAAAAATTCAAAATTTTGAAATGGAACTTCAATTAAAATTATAAATCTGTTATCATTGCGATTTGAATCCCTCATCGAAATAATCATCTTGATATTGTTATCTGAGTTGTTCAGTATCTCAGTTTATCTGAATCTAAATTTTGAATATTAATTTTGTGATCTGAATTTGGAACCGGAATTCAATTTAAATTTTGAATCTGTTTTCGAATTTCAATATTCGGGTCGGGCGCACTGCTTTTTGACAGCTGAATAGAGTGAAGGTAAACGTAAACAAAAGTTGCATAAAAACTACATTTTAAAAATTGAATTTTCCAACTAATACGAATTAATTCGAACAAACTAATCATACCAAAAGTTTTAATGAAGATTCAAGAATCTTTTCCTATTGTGTTTAAATTTCATTAAGCTAAGTAAAGCCGACTAATGCGTGGTAGAAGTGAGTGGTGATAATTCGTTTGCAAAAACTACCTGTTTTAAAACGATAACTTATTAATTAAAAAGTGACAATATTAAATTTTTTTCTTCTTTCAACTGAAGAAAAATAGTTGAAAAAGCACCAGTGATAGAGATTTTTATTTATTTAGCCGCTAAGCTTAGTAAAATCGTATTCAAAGTTGGCTTATTTTTTACTTCATTTTGCTTGATTTTGGACACAATTCGTTTGAAATATATACTTCATCGGTAAGTTATTTGTTATTTATTTATTTCTGCTCCTACAACCAAGACGAGAATCATTAAGATGATTGAATTCAAACTAGTATTGAATTCAAAAAAACCTTACAATTCCATATCACTTCAAATAAACTTTATTAATAGTTAATTATTATTGTCATTGATTAGAGATCTTTTAACCACTCGAGTCATTCGGGTTTGTTTATTTAATAATGCTTGCTTATTTTATGTTTTAAGAAACTTTGAAAAGGCAGAAACTAAACATAGTCGGATTTTTACAACATTTTCCTGCCTATAATTTTTTTTAAATTTTAATGATTTTAAACAAACTATGTTCCGATAGTTGTTGGAATGGATTTGTTGAGCTAAATAACGCGTTTAAAAAAATCTATAAGATTTTACTAAAATGATCATGATATATCATCATATGGACAATTCTGTCAGAAACAGGGTAAAATTTTTGTATGGATATAATATGTCCTTCAACAAAAGACATTATTTTTTTTCATGTATGCTTAATGCTTGGAGTTATCAGGATTTACAAGCTCAGTTAATTTGATTTTTTTTAAATTAAGCACGGCCTTAAATAGTTGAAAAAAAAAATGACAAAAAAAACTAAACAAGAAAGATTTTTTACCTACAACTTCGCAGTGTCATAAAAGTTGCTGTGACAAGCGATTTATTCTGGAATTTTAATATTCTAAGGCTTATTCACCTTTGAACTGACCAGCCAAAGCTTTTCCTTGCGCCTTTTAAAAAATCTTCGGGATTTAATTTTAATGATAGAATAATTTTATATCCTAGTTTGGAATGACAATCTTTGGAGATCTGGCTGTATCCAAAATCAGGATTGGGTGCGTGGTAGAGTGTGAAAGCCTTCAAAGCGTAACTTAGAAAAAAGGATAAAAAGTCGTTCCGTGTCCTGTGTGAAGAGGAAGGAAACAGTTATTTATTTGTAATTTTTGTTAGAAACAATTAAAAAACACACCCTCAAACCGAGAAGATCTATTTGCTCAGTTCGAATACAATTTTCAATAGACGGGGCAGCTCAGTTTGATCCAATCACTCGAAATTGCTCTTCTATAAACGGGTATTTCAGTTGAATAAAAAACTGTATGATTCATTTCGCAAAATTCGGTGAAAAATTGATTTAGATCTAGTAATGTGTTTACTATATGATGACTACATAGAAATAGTGATTTTTGAAGTGATTTCATCTTAAAATAATGATTTACGTAGGGTTGAATTTTGTTAAGAACTAAACCATGAATATAAATTGTACTTGTGTCACTATATCCTTGTCCGAAATTAAAATTTCTAAGCAGAATTTGATAATACTAACGTTGAACAGTAAAATCACAAAGAAAACGGCTCTAAATAACTTTTCCAACCCTTTTAAATCACTATTTCAAAATCACATAAATATGCTCAGTTTGTTTACATTAGAGCTCACTCTGTACGAAAACTTTTCAGCTGGCAGCAGTGCAGCTGGACTGACCCCCATTGTTCCGAAGTGGGAATTCCAGTTCAGAATTTAAAAAATGAACCAAGAAGTGAAACTTGTTCCCAAAATCGACTCAATTATGATTAAGCATTCCAAAGTGTCTGGATTTATCAGGGTTTGCTCGATTTTGCGATGAAATTTTCCAGACAAGACCGGTCCGTCCCGAATGATCGGATATTCGAAAAAACTACTCGCATTTGGCCCGGTTTCATTAACAACATTATTTGGTAATTTAAACAAATTTTTCATTTTTTTGTTTTATACATTTAAAAAAGTTTTTCTCTCTCGAAGTTTTTTTGGTTGCCTTTAACAAATTGAACGCTGCTAATTAGATTCGACAAACAAACTAAATTTCAAAATAGGTTGCGTTCGATTCCCATCTAGATACTGTAAAGCCTAAATCGGCCAAGACGGTGTATGTTTTTTTTTTAAATAAAGAAATAAGTTTGAAAACTTCAAATCTGAATAACATACAAAAGAGCAGGATGGTTTCTTATGTTTTTTTTTCATATTTGGAAACTATCATCGAAATATTGAAAACGCATTAAAGTTTTGAAAATCATGAATCACATTTTGTATGAATTGCGAATCCAAATTTAAATCAGGATTTCATTAAAAATTGTTAAGTTTATTATAATTCTAATTCCTAATGATGAATCGTACTAAAAATCAAGAATCCAAATTTAGATACAGTATTCAAATAAGAAAACAGAAGTAGAATGTTGAAAGTTTGGAACCAGAACCTCTGAGAGGAGGAAATTCTCAGTGAAAATTTAATATGCAGTTTTAGAACATAATTTCTATCAACTAGTGATTTTTTCAAACTGTAGCAGAACTTTGACTTTAAGGCAATTTTTTGAGCTTTTGGCATCAGTCCTGAATTAAATTTGTTACTATCAATCAATCAAATAATCTTACTAAATCATCCAAATTTCAATGAGAATTTAAAATTTTGAGTGTAGATGCAGCTATATCTCGCTTTTTTTTTTGGACTCTCATGAGGGAAGGGGGGGGGGGTCAGCCCGCAAACCTCCCCCCTCCGTTCCTACGGCAAAGCCCCTAACTATACAATATTTATCTATCTGTGAGCTTTCAGTTTTATCTGCAAATAGCTGGAACACTGAAAACGAAAAAAAAAAAATATTGCGATAGTCTGTTAAATTTTCATATAACTATATTTGATGTTATTTGAAACAAATTGATTGAATAATTCTCTAAAAACAATCATCTATTGTCCTTTTTAGTACATATGTAGATACTAATAGAACATGTCAAATAGAACAAATGACAGGAAAAATGCCAACTGTGTTATTGGAGCATCACGATGCTTTTAAATTACAAAATAACTGACACAAAATTTTGGAATATCAGAAATAAAATTCATTGATTGTTATTCAATTTGAGAACTCGTTTTCAATTCAAGGTTGTCAGAATTTTTTCAGCACTTATCCGGGCCGGACAAACCAGGAAATTTTATATGAAAACCTAGCAAAATCCGGGCATTTCTTTTATAAATTGACGACCAAAAATCAAGTTATTGGGTGGTACAAAATAAAGTTCTGATTCAAGTCTGTTAAGTAGACTTCGAATTTCAATGGATCGAAATGCTGGTTCGTTGTCACAAACAATCAATTTAGGAGTGCCAAAGGTCGAAATAATTTTGATCAGAGCCTTTTTTATGTCCGGTATTGATCTGGATTTTATAGGAGTTAGGACAGCAAAGCGAGAAAGTTTGTCTACTGTAGAGATGAAAAGGTTTGGTTGGGAAATGAAAATATCCATGTGGACTATGTCTAGGGGTTTTTTGGGAATAGGTGTAGAAGCAAAGGAAATTTTGTACGGGATCCGTTCATACTTATTCTCAAGGCATGTTGTGCAGAGATTTATGTATGTGCGAATCTTATTCCGCATTTTTGGGAAATAAAACCTTTTAATTATTACTTTCTGGTTTTCTTCCACACCCCTGTGGGCACGTTGATGTGTATTTTCGATAATGGCATCCTGTTCTTCTGTGCTTCTGAGGTCCTGTAATAAACATTGCGTTAGTATAACTTTAAAGGTTTTCTTTCGAGAAAAATTATTTTTATAAGTAATTTGGAGGGTATTTAACAAGGATTCGGGGCAAAGTATACCTGTTATCCTGGATGGGTGTAAGAAGTCCTTAAACATTCTTATGAAGAATGGTACGCCAAATACCACTTTGGTTAAGGTTCTTCTGAAAATTCCTGGGAAAATTTCTTCAAACTCTTCTGATTCTTGGTCTCCTTGTTTCAGAAGAATTTGGTTTCTATAAATATTCAGAGGTAGTTCTGTCATTTTCAAGAAATCTTCATTATCCGATTCTGCAGAATGAGCAGTGATATCTGAAGAGCTTTCGTCATCACTTTGATCATTATTGTGCAGATCTCCTGTTAGATTTCCTTCTAGATTACCTTCCAAATTTATTCGAGACAGACCGTCGGCGACGACGTTTTGTTTACCGGGTCTGAATTTAATTTCAAAGTCATATTCCTTTAATCTTAGAGACCATCTCGCGAGTTTTCCGTGAGGGTCTTTGAGGTTTAAGGCATATGTTAATGGCTGATGGTCCGTGTAGAGGATAAATTTTCTTCCATAAACGTATGGTCGAAAATACTTACACGCCCAATCTATGGCTTAAAGTTCTTTTTCGATTGTGCTATATTTCTCTTCACTTTTCGATAAGGTTCGAGAAGCAAAGGCAATGGGCTTATCTTGTCCAATTGGTCCTTGAGACAAGACCGCTCCTACGGCATATTTTGAGGCATCCGTCGTTAACACAAATTGCTTCGTGAAATCTGGATATATCAAAATTTGGCTGCTTGTAAGGATCTTTTACATTTCTCAAATGCTGAGATGAATTCGGGCGTATGGGTAACACGCTCTCCCTTTCTCAACTGTTGAGTTAAAGGTTTGGCTATCCTGGCAAAGTCACGAATGAATTTGCGATAGTAACCGAGAATTCCTAAGAAAGCTCTCAGGTCCTTTTCGGTGTTGGGCAAAGTCCATTCTTTTATTGCCTTGATCTTGTCCGGGTTAGGTTTTACACCTTCGGGTGTCACGACGTGTCCCAGAAAAGCTACTTCCTTATGTAAAAACTCATTTTTGTCTAATTGGACCTTCATATTGAATTTCTTCAAAGTATTGAAGATTTTTCCCAGATTCTCCAAGTGTTCTTGAAGGCTGGTTGAATAGACAATTATGTCGTCCATATAGACCAAGCATATTTTTCCGATATGATCACGGAGTATGTTATCCATAACTCTTTGAAAAGTCGATGAAGCGTTTCGGAGGCCAAAGGGCATCCTGACAAACTCGTATAAACCGTGATCAACGCTAAATGCCGTCTTCGGTATGTCTTTCTCATGTACTTCGATCTGATGAAACCCTGAGGCTAGATCGAGCGTTGAGAAATACATGCATTTCCCTAATTTGTCTAATATCTCAGTGATATTAGGAATAGGGTCGCTAATTGTTTTTTCATTTAGCTTCCTGTAATCAATCACCAATCGCCATTTCTTCAAACCAGAAGCATCGGCCTTTTTGGGGACGATCCAAATGGGTGAGGACCATGGGGAGAGTGATGGCCTTATGATGCCTTGGTCCAGCATCTTTGAAATCTGTCGTTGTACTTCTTCCTTGTGGCAGAAGGGGTAACGATAGGATTTCGTGTATACCGGTAGGTCATCGGTTGTGTTAATGCGATGTTTGATCGCGTTAGTAAAGCTGAGCTTTTGACCATCTTGATGAAAAATATCATCGTAATGAATCAGAAGTTCAGTCAGTTTCTTTTTTTCCTCAGAGTTCAAATGACTCAACCTCAATTGTGGAAGCAATGAACTTTTGTTCGTTTTTCCACCTTTGAGAGGAAGTTTAGAAGCTGTCGCTTCGACGTGATTTATTTCGCCAATTGAAATATTTCGCTTTAATTTAACTGTTTCGTCCAATGTGTTATTCAACAACACATTGGCAAGGTTGTCATTTGCAGAATATAATCCTGCTAACAAAAATACGCCAGGGTGAATCTCGCGATCGTCTTCAATGCAAAAACCTCCATTTTCCAAAGTCTCAATCGGAATAATGTTTATCTCGTTTGCATTGAGAGTAAACGATTTTTGAGGATACTTTTTATACATTTTGATCCTCTCACCCGAAATTTTTAGTTCGTTTGAAGCAGTTAAAATCTCAGCTCTCATTTGTCTGAGTGCTTCATAGCCTATCAACCCATCAAAGAAAGGATGGAAGTCGAAGACAAAAAAAGGAGTTTATTATTTTGAATTTGTGGAAAGGGGTTGAATTCCACGAATTTGTCAACTGTATGCAGGCCACTAATGTTACGCACTTTTGCTGCATTAGTCGTCCTACATTTTTCAATATTTACATGATTCTTGCTAATATAATTTTTGTTGGCACCAGTGTCCACCAAAAATTTTAATTGTCCTTTAGAGGTTTGAATCATGACATAAGGGATAAAATTGTTTAGGTCTTTTTCGTTGGACCTAGATCCACCTGAAAATTTAGATCGTCTTCATTATCGGTTTCTGTTTTGGATTCCGATAAAGTAGGGGTCTTTAATTGATTTTTAATTTTATTTGGATTCTGTGCTGGAGAATCCTCCTCCGGATAGTAATTGTAATTTGGATCGAAGTAGGGATGATAAGGATTATAATAAGGATAGTAAGGATCGGGATAATGGTTTTCTAAATAAGATTGATCTTCGGGGTATTGCTCGTGTGTTCGAATTTCTTGCCTGTTGAACAGTTTGTTTCTGTTCATATAATTAACATTTTTCGTTTGGATTGACTGATCTACGTCCATCGGAGTCGGTGGAGGAAATCTGCTATAGGGTTTTGGTGCAAATGCGTTCCTGTTGGGTATAGGAAGTCTTGGAATTGGAAATTTCGGTATGAATGCGGATCTGGATGGAAATTGGGATGGACCTGCTTGGGGTTGGTTAAATGGATTAGGCATTCCAAATGCCTGGGTCTGACGAAGTGGGGTTGACTTACCTGAGATTGATTGAAGTGATTAAATGTTTGAGGACTGAACGAAAAATGTGGTTTGGGTGGCCTTTGAGGGGCCTCATTTTTGAAAGGGATCGTTTTTTTGAGAAAGTTACCTTCCTGCATAGCTGCATCGAAAGCTTCTTTCAGGTTTTTGGGCTGTCTTGCCCTTACGATTCCTCCAATTGGCTCTCTCAAGCCAGCCAAAAACACTTGCAGTGCATTTTCCTTGTGCGTGGCAATTCTGTCTGCCCGCACTGCACCGTTGTCTGTACTTATTGTTACATTGTTAATAAGAAGTGATAATTTGTTGCACACGTTTGCATAGAAATCTTCGATGTTTGATTGCTGAACAAGAGAAAACAATTCTCTTGTCAGCGTTACCTGGTCCCTTTTGTCACTGTAGTACGCTATGAGGTTTGATTGAATTTCGGACCAGATAAGCTGCGTACCATACACCTCTAAGACCTGATCTGCGGGTCCTATTATTTTTGATCTTAAGGCCTGAAGCCAAATGTCATAGAATGGCGTGGTTCAATGAAAGGTATGCAGTCGTTAGCTGCTTTAAGGAACGAATGCAATTTGCCGGGTTCTCCCCGAAAGGGTTGTAAATCCCGGATGACCTGAGGGGTCTGCATCGATTTTAATATTTTTTCTGCTTTTTCGAAGACCGCTTGGGTCTCCTCAAGCATTCTTTGAGTTTCATTCTCATTAGACATTTTATTTTTATTTTATTTTCTTCAATTTTACTTATTAATTTTGTTAAATTTTTTTAAATATTAAATTTTTTTTAATTTTTATTTCACTGTATTTTTTTCGTTAAATTGTTTTCACTTTTTGGCTTATAGAACTAACTTAGCTGATTACTTGCGTACGATAATCCTTCGTCCGTAAGGATTCTAGCCGTCCCGTGGCCGTGATTGTTGATTCCGATGCGCAGACACTTTTTCACTGTCACTTATTACAACACTTTCACTGTCCTCAATAAACCTTTGAGGATGGAACTGTCCGAATAATTTACCAATGAACTTAATGTCCTTTCAGCTTTTAAAGCTGCAATGATATTTGATACCCTCGTCCGATGATGGTGCGCTGCTCCAGGTGTGGATGTTCTGCTGATCGTGCGTCTGCTAGAGCACGATCCTCGATGGGCCGGTTCCTTCCGTAACTTCTCTCCACCAGGAGCGCCACAATATGAGCAAAAGTTTATTCCAATCCTAAATGAAGCAAGCTTTATAGTCGAATAATTTCTAAGTTCTGCAAATTTTGTCCGGAAAGGTTGAGATAAAAGAGATAATGGACGGTTTCAAGACTACAACTAAAAAAGAGTATTATATCCAACCATTTTTTTTTTGCAACTATTAAATTTATATAGGTAACTGTCAAATTGATTAGATAAGGATTTAACGAAGTATGACTTTAAAAAATTATAGGCTACAGTTTCTTTTCAAAGGTAGGTTTCGGTACGTAAAACAACTGAAATAAGGGAATGGTTATGGATGGTTCATCACTTTTTGGTCGTCTTAAACTTTTTGAGTCATTTTCCCACCAACCGATGAAGCCTATGGAGTTTTCACCGAAGTCAAAACGTGCGTTTGTGATTCTGGCTAGGACTCGACGACTCAACATAGAGGGACAAATCTAATAGAGACATTTATCATGCCAATTGAACGACACTCCAGAAGGCAAAAGCCATCAGGTTTCAACCTACGCGCCCTTTCAAGTGAAGACGAAGACTTCCAGGCTCAATGAAGATGGCATACCGTCAAACGGGGCATCATGCAACAGCGGGGTTCGATGCAACATTTAAATAACACTACATTGAATCAATTTTTAATTTAATGTATTGTGATAAAGTTCTCTTTTAATGATAACAAAATGATGATGACATAATTTCTCGCATCTTAAGCTAGTTGTCATAAGTTTTTTATTTTAATGTAAAATTTGAAAAATCGAGCAATAAATGTACAAATTTTAACATTTTTTGATGCCGAAAAAAACTTTACCCAGTATGACGGATCGGCTTGATAAAATTACCTACAAACTTTTTACAGGTTTCCTCATGTTATACCAACATTGTTGGTGTAAAAATATTTTTCGAACAATCACCCAATTTTTTTAAATGAATATTTTTAAAATTCAGTTAGGTGTCTGGGGTTAAATGCAACAAAATGCAAATCAAAGAAATACCTTGTAAATCTCGTTTCCATGTGCTGGAATATGAATGTTTTGCATCACGCGTTTGTAAACAGTTAAATTTCATTCATCCAAACATTTATTTTTATGATTTCAGCTTGTAGAATTTTTCGTAGTATTATTTACCCCTAAATGTATGCAGTATCCTTATTTTCAGAAAAAATGTGAAAATTTGTTTTTACAGACCCAAAAACTACTGCAATTGGTGTTGTCATGCGTAATGGTCTTTAAGGCATCTCAAATATATTAAAAACTATGAATTTTCGTACGTGTTCATAAGATTTTTCATTAAAAACAAAGTTTGTTGCAAGTTACCCCATTTTCTAAGGAGTGTGAAAATCGCATGTTTTTAGAAAATTAAAAATAACTGAGGAAACCAATATTTTTTTTAACTACGCCAATTTAATGCCCCAGCATCCTTAAAACTTTTGATGCATAAAGGATACGATTAACTGTGAACATAAGTTTTTTAGAAGCCAATGAAGTTGAAAATTGTTGCATGTTGCCCCAGTTGACGGTATACCCGGTTGTGTCACACGCTGCTCATGTCAAATCACATATGTATGTAGAACGTCGCAACTGGAGGAAGACGCGAAACAGAAGAACACTAGCATATTTTGGATGGTTCCGAAATTGGGCCTTAAACAGGCCTTGACAGTTCATTATAACTATACCGGAGAAGACAGGCCCAGAAGATGCCTGTGAGTTCAACCGAAAAAAAGGCTTCAAATTCCTAAACCATTCACGAGGTTCAGTTTTTCCCCTTTCTTTGACCCATTCAGTTGAACCACGCGAGCCAACCAAAGGATGGCTCTACTTGCTTTCAAACCAAGGAAAAAAACATACACATTTTCCCCGAGAAAAACTCTATCGCGGTACTTTTCCTCAATTTTTTTTTCTTGCACTCCATTATTACCAGCCATTAGTCGTCGCTCCTTTAATGCTCGCACGCTGCGGAAAATAAATGGCATTATAAGTATGTAATTTAAAATGAAATAAAGTTTTCCACGCTCGTTCAAAGTCCCTGCTCGCAATTTGGGGCTCTCGTTATTTCGGGTTTGGCTCTGGCGTGTCGACGTGGCACGTGAGGGACTTTTGAATGCTGGTGCCCCACAAAATGAGGCTCTTCTTACCACCGAATGGCTAGCTGGTGACGGTGATGGCAAACTTGGCTCGGTAGGTGATCTTTGGGTCTACAAGAATGTGACCATCATTGTACGCGAAAAAGTTTTTATTCCTAATTCTTCCCAACAAAATGAAGTCAATGGACTAGCACTTCAATTGAAAGAACCGTTCTCCATTATGATTGTCAGGACAGAAACCATAAATAGATGATCTTCCAGGATTTGTATCTATAAGTGAACTAAAGATAAAAAAAATCATACAATGTCAAATCCAAAATCAAATGACTTCGAAAAAAAAAATGAAAAAAATGACAAAAACGACAAAAATGAAAAAATGACAAGAATGACAAGAAAATGACAAAAATGACAGAAAATGGCAAAAATCACAAAAATCACAAAAATGACAAAAATGACAAAAATGACAAAAATGACAAAAATGACAAAAATGACAAAAATGACAAAAATGACAAAAATGACAAAAATGACAAAAATGACAAAAATGACAAAAATGACAAAAATGACAAAAATGACAAAAATGACAAAAATGACAAAAATGACAAAAATGACAAAAATGACAAAAATGACAAAAATGACAAAAATGACAAAAATGACAAAAATGACAAAAATGACAAAAATGACAAAAATGACAAAAATGACAAAAATGACAAAAATGACAAAAATGACAAAAATGACAAAAATGACAAAAATGACAAAAATGACAAAAATGACAAAATGACAAAAATGACAAAAATGACAAAAATGACAAAAATGACAAAAATGACAAAAATGACAAAAATGACAAAAATGACAAGAATGACAAAAATGACAAAAATGACAAAAATGACAAAAATGACAAAAATGACAAAAATGACAAAAATGACAAAAATGACAAAAATGACAAAAATGACAAAAATGACAAAAATGACAAAAATGACAAAAATGACAAAAATGACAAAAATGACAAAAATGACAAAAATGACAAAAATGACAAAAATGACAAAAATGACAAAAATGACAAAAATGACAAAAATGACAAAAATGACAAAAATGACAAAAATGACAAAAATGACAAAAATGACAAAAATGACAAAAATGACAAAAATGACAAAAATGACAAAAATGACAAAAATGACAAAAATGACAAAAATGACAAAAATGACAAAAATGACAAAAATGACAAAAATGACAAAAATGACAAAAATGACAAAAATGACAAAAATGACAAAAATGACAAAAATGACAAAAATGACAAAAATGACAAAAATGACAAAAATGACAAAAATGACAAAAATGACAAAAATGACAAAAATGACAAAAATGACAAAAATGACAAAAATGACAAAAATGACAAAAATGACAAAAATGACAAAAATGACAAAAATGACAAAAATGACAAAAATGACAAAAATGACAAAAATGACAAAAATGACAAAAATGACAAAAATGACAAAAATGACAAAAATGACAAAAATGACAAAAATGACAAAAATGACAAAAATGACAAAAATGACAAAAATGACAAAAATGACAAAAATGACAAAAATGACAAAAATGACAAAAATGACAAAAATGACAAAAATGACAAAAATGACAAAAATGACAAAAATGACAAAAATGACAAAAATGACAAAAATGACAAAAATGACAAAAATGACAAAAATGACAAAAATGACAAAAATGACAAAAATGACAAAAATGACAAAAATGACAAAAATGACAAAAATGACAAAAATGACAAAAATGACAAAAATGACAAAAATGACAAAAATGACAAAAATGACAAAAATGACAAAAATGACAAAAATGACAAAAATGACAGTTTCTTCGAGTACTCATAAATCTTAATGTAGAAGTGCTTTTTCAGAAATATGGACCCGTTCTCGTTTTTGAGATTTTTTGTTAACTTTTGAAATAAGGCAACTATTTTGAAAACAAAATCGGTCCTTTGTTACAAAATATTCAAAAATATGAGATTTTAATCAATTTTCAACTTTCTAAATCAATTGCCATCAGTAATTTCGATTTCTCAGTAAAATAAACCCCATGTTTTCTTTTAGTTTATTTGTCACCAGTTTGTGAAAATCAAAAGATGACACTATAAAGATTTTCAATATTTAAAAAAAACTCGAAAATGTCCTCTGGTGAAGTCAGAAATAATTTCATTCTGTTTTATTGATTTTTAAAAATTGTAAAATTTCATTTTTTTAAAGCTTTGTCTCTCTGAAACCAAAATATAAATCCAAAATAAGAATGCCTGATAAAATGAAGCACCAAAACCAGTTTTTTTTCCTGATAAAAAAGGGCACCAAGAAAATGTTCCGCTGTGTAATGAATGAATTATAAGAATAACGTTTCCGTTAATTCAAACTTGAAGGCTCTTAACTAGGTTTGAACTTTGCATAAAAAGCGAGTCCAAACTTCCTCTACATAATTGAGCAAGGAAATCATATAAATATTTTTTAACAAAGTACTTTAGTTCAGAACTTCAGAAACAAAGTAATATTTTTTTCTTTCCAAAACACTGACTTTCCTTGTTGTTCAACAATAATTGGTAGATATGTGTGAAAATATTCAGCTTTTCATCAACCTTTCACCTCCCTGAAAAGTTAAACTGATGCTTGATTGCTTGTTGGCTGATTGATTGATTGATTGATTCGTAAATCAAATAAGTTGCATCCGTCCAATAGTTTCGCAAAGTCGAATTCGGTTGTTTGGAGTAACTGTTCGTAACCGTTTATGATATTTCAAAGAAATGCAAAGCGAAACCGGAAACGAACCGGGGAAACGTGGCGTCATTTATCAAATTCTACTGATTTCTTCAAGAGTTCAAGTGTTTTGGTTGGATCCAGCGTCCTGGATGTTTTTGACCGATGAACGAATGAATGAATGAATGATTTCGAAATTTTTTGTAACCA